>NW_024340516.1:0-442 GCF_902729225.1 Pteropus medius | reverse complement strand
CAGAGGTTTTTAGAGATCATTCAGGGAAGGTCAGCTGCCCCACCTTACTGATGACACTAAAGACCACAGACATGCAGTCATTTACCCAAGTGTTCTGATTCCCAGCAGAACAGAATTACATTTGTCAACACAATAAAGGATATCATCACTGTTGTTGCTGTTTTCATTGGCAGCCCTATCACAGGATGAATTCATGTAGGAACTTTGGTCTTAGAATTTTGATGTTTTCTTCAATGGTGTCAGCATTAATCTTGGAATTTTTCCTAGTACACGAGTCAGTAAAAAATAAATAAATAGGTAGGTAGATAGAAAGATAGAAAGATAGATAGATAGATAGATAGATAGATGATAGATAGATAGATAGATAGATAGATAGATAGATAGATAGATGGATAGATGATGCTAGATAAGTACGTAGATGCATACCTAGATACATACATAC
>NW_024340515.1:0-602 GCF_902729225.1 Pteropus medius | reverse complement strand
CCAGTGTGAATTGCAGCACAGCTCCTTACCCCACTGTTCAAGAAACTCGAATAACTGAAATCGATTCTCTCACGAACGTGCCTGCTCATGAGCGCCTTGTTTCCAGTACAGGACACGATTCGAAAAGCTCGAACCGAGCCAGCGTCCTTGAACTTTCAGAGTGCCCTCATTGCATGTCTGAAAGCAGATCTTAAGCAGTGGCAGGCGCATCTCATTTCCAAAACACTTGGTTGTCTCTCATGTGGCACAGGTTTCCATGGCAGAGTAGAGCTCACGAACTTTCTCACGCACGTGAAGTGGCTATGAAGCATGATGCGGAATGATGATGTTGAGTTGTGCCTGCTACGCGTTCCTCAGGAAGGTGGATCCTTAACTGAACAGGAGCTGTGATTCGCAGTCCATGTGACAATACAGGGCCAAACCGTAACTTGCTGCAGAGGCTGCCCTGACACTCTGGTGCAGCCTTATATCTGGACTCCAACGTGTGCCAAATGTGAAGTTAGCTCCCTCGGAACCTCCACCGGTATTCACGGCCCTCGCTTTGAGCACCTTCTAGTGCACAGACTGTTTCCTCCACAATGGGTTGCCTTTGCATCCTGTAA
>NW_024340514.1:0-5081 GCF_902729225.1 Pteropus medius | reverse complement strand
GGGTCTGATTTCAGCCTCCGTGCCTTATGAGCTTTGCGATCACCTCTTCGAGCCTTTCATTTCTTCATTTGAATGCGTCCACGGGGACCATTACGACCATCCCAGGCAGAAAGGTGACGGAGAGGGAGGTGTCTGCTTCCGTCCTGAAGTCTGATTTCCAATGGGGAAAGCAGGAAGGAGCAGAGGCCTTAGGAAGGAACCCCGGGGCCTCTGGGATGAAAAGAGATCATGCTGAATTGTGGCTCTGTATCGCCCAGTGTCCACACTCCGGGGAGGTGGAGGTGCTGGGAGCGGCCTGTCTTCTCTGGTAGACCGGGGTCCACACAGGTTTCCTTCGAAAATCCACCATATACATATATATACATATAGATGAACATATATATGCATATATATGTATATGGTAGATCTGGCAAAAAGCTCTCTAGTGACGTCCATTTTGAGCCGGAACTGCAGACTTCCGAGATACGGCTCACTTGCGGCAAATTCACGGCCCTCCGGCGCCTCGGGGCTCTGAGGGCGATGCTCGGTCGTCTGCGGTTATATATATGTATGTATATATATATGTATATATATAGATAGATAGATAGATAGATAGATAGATAGATAGATAGATAGAAAGAGTGAGAGAAATAGACAGATACATAGATAGATAGATAGGTAGATAGAGAGAGAGAGAGAGAGAAAAAGAGAAAGAGAGAGCGATAGAGATATAGAGATATCTATAGATTCAGATACAGATATAGATATAGCTATATCTAGGGGAGCTCTGGCAAAAAGCTCTCTCCTGACGTCCATTTTGAGCCGGAACTGCAGACTTCCGAGATACGGCTCACTTGCGGCAAATTCAAGGCCCTCCCGGCGCCTCGGGGCTCTGAGAGCCATGCTCGGTCGTCTGCGGCTACTGGGGTACAGAAGTTGCAGAAGCACTCACTGACACTTTGAGCCCCTAGAGGTACAAACGGCGTCTCATTCCTCTCTGTATCCTCGTGCAGAGCTCCAGGCCACCCACAGACAGCGGACCCAGGGAGGCTTTGTCCCCTCCGTCCCTGGCGGCCGTCACCCGCTGGAAAGAGGTCAGTTGGGGGACACTGCAGACAGCTGTGGGTCTGATTTCGGCCTCCGTGCCTTATGAGCTTTGCGATCACCTCTTCGAGCCTTTCATTTCTTCATTTGGAATGCGTCCACGGGGACCATTACGACCATCCCAGGCAGAAAGGTGAGGGAGAGGGAGGTGTATGCTTCCGTCCTGAAGTCTGATTTCCAATGCGGAAAGCAGGAAGCAGCAGAGGCCTTAGGAAGGAGCCCCGGGGCCGCTGGCATGAAAAGAGATCATGCTGAATTGTGGTTCTGGAACGCCCGGTGTCCACACTCCGGGGAGGTGGAGGTGCTGGGGGCGGCCTGTCTTCTCTGGTAGACAAGGGTCCACACAGGTTTTCTTCGAAAATCCACCATATACATATATATGCATATAGATGAACATATATATGCATATATATGTATATGGTAGATCTGGAAAAAAGCTCTCTAGTGACGTCCATTTTGAGCCGGAACTGCAGACTTTCGAGATACGGCTCACTTGCGGCAAATTCACGGCCCTCCCGGCGCCTCGGGGCTCTGAGGGCGATGCTCGGGCGTCTGCGGTTATATATATGTATGTATATATATATGTATATAGATAGATAGATAGATAGATAGATAGATAGATAGATAGATAGATAGATAGAAAGAGTGAGAGAAATAGACAGATACATAGATAGATAGATAGGTAGATAGAGAGAGAGAGAGAGAGAGAAAAAGAGAAAGAGAGAGCGATAGAGATATAGAGATATCTATAGATTCAGATACAGATATAGATATAGCTATATCTAGGGGAGCTCTGGCAAAAAGCTCTCTCCTGACGTCCATTTTGAGCCGGAACTGCAGACTTCGGAGATACGGCTCACTTGAGGCAAATTCAAGGCCCTCCCGGCGCCTCGGGGCTCTGAGGGCCATGCTCGGTCGTCTGCGGCTACTGGGGTACAGAAGTTGCAGAAGCACTCACTGACACTTTGAGCCCCTAGAGGTACAAACGGCGTCTCATTCCTCTCTGCATCCTCGTGCAGAGCTCCAGGCCACCCACAGACAGCGGACCCAGGGAGGCTTTGGCCCCTCCGTCCCTGGAGGCCGTCACCCGCTGGAAAGAGGTCAGTGGGGGGACACTGCAGACAGCTGTGGGTCTGATTTCGGCCTCCGTGCCTTATGAGCTTTGCGATCACCTCTTCGAGCCTTTCATTTCTTCATTTTGAATGCGTCCACGGGGACCATTACGACCATCCCAGGCAGAAAGGTGAGGGAGAGGGAGGTGTCTGCTTCCGTCCTGAAGTCTGATTTCCACTGCGGAAAGCGGGAAGGAGCCGAGGCCTTAGGAAGGAGCCCTGGGGCCTCTGGGATGAAAAGAGATCATGCTGAATTGTGGTTCTGGAACGCCCGGTATCCACACTGCGGGGAGGTGGAGGTGCTGGGAGCGGCCTGTCTTCTCTGGTAGACAAGGGTCCACACAGGATTTCTTCGAAAATCCACCATATACATATATATGCATATAGATGAACATATATATGCATATATATGTATATGGTAGATCTGGCAAAAAGCTCTCTAGTGACGTCCATTTTGAGCCGGAACTGCAGACTTCCGAGATACGGCTCACTTGCGACAAATTCACGGCCCTCCCGGCGCCTCAGGGCTCTGAGGGCGATGCTCGGTCGTCTGCGGGGACGGGGGTACAGAAGTTGCGGAAGCACTCACTGACACTTTGAGCCCCTAGAGGTACAAACGACGTCTCATTGCTCTCTGTATCCTCGTGCAGAGCTCCAGGCCGCCCACAGACAGGGGACCCAGGGAGGCTTTGGCCCCTCCGTCCCTGGAGGCCGTCACCCGCTGGAAAGAGGTCAGTTGGGGACACTGCAGACAGCTGTGGGTCTGATTTCGGCCTCCGGGCCTTATGAGCTTTGCGATCACCTCTTCGAGCCTTTCATTTCTTCATTTTGAATGCGTCCACGGGGACCATTACGACCATCCCTGGCAGAAAGGTGAGGGAGAGGGAGGTGTCCGCTTCCGCCCTGAAGTCTGATTTCCAATGCGGAAAGCAGGAAGGAGCAGAGGCCTTAGGAAGGAGCCCCGGGGCCGCTGGCATGAAAACAGATCATGCTGAATTGTGGTTCTGGAACGCCCGGTGTCCACACTCCGGGGAGGTGGAGGTGCTGGGAGCGGCCTGTCTTCTCTGGTAGACAAGGGTCCACACAGGTTTTCTTCGAAAATCCACCATATACATATATATGCATATAGATGAACATATATATGCATATATATGTATATGGTAGATCTGGCAAAAAGCTCTCTAGTGACGTCCATTTTGAGCCGAACTGCAGACTTTCGAGATACGGCTCACTTGCGGCAAATTCACGGCCCTCCCGGCGCCTCGGGGCTCTGAGGGCGGTGCTCGGTCGTCTGCGGGTACTGGGGTACAGTAGTTGCAGAAGCACTCACTGACACTTTGAGCCCCTAGAGGTACAAACGGCGTCTCATTCCTCTCTGTATCCTCGTGCAGAGCTCCAGGCCACCCACAGACAGCGGACCCAGGGAGGCTTTGGCCCCTCCGTCCCTGGAGGCCGTCACCCGCTGGAAAGAGGTCAGTGGGGGGACACTGCAGACAGCTGTGGGTCTGATTTTGGCCTCCGTGCCTTATGAGCTTTGCGATCACCTCTTCGAGCCTTTCATTTCTTCATTTTGAATGCGTCCACGGGGACCATTACGACCATCCCAGGCAGAAAGGTGAGGGAGAGGGAGGTGTCTGCTTCCGTCCTGAAGTCTGATTTGCAATGCGGAAAGCAGGAAGGAGCAGAGGCCTTAGGAAGGAGCCCCGGGGCCGCTGGCATGAAAAGAGATCATGCTGAATTGTGGTTCTGGAACGCCCGGTGTCCACACTCCGGGAGGTGGAGGTGCTGGGAGCGGCCTGTCTTCTCTGGTAGACAAGGGTCCACACAGGTTTTCTTCGAAAATCCACCATATACATATATATGCATATAGATGAACATATATATGCATATATATGTATATGGTAGATCTGGCAAAAGCTCTCTAGTGACGTCCATTTTGAGCCGGAACTGCAGACTTTCGAGATACGGCTCACTTGCGGCAAATTCACGGCCCTCCCGGCGCCTCGGGGCTCTGAGGGCGGTGCTCGGTCGTCTGCGGGTATATATATGTATATATATATGTATATATATATATATATATAGAGAGAGAGAGAGAGAGAGAGAAAGAGTGATAGAAATAGACAGATACATAGATAGACAGGTAGATAGAGAGAGAGAGAGAAACAGAGAAAGAGAGAGAGATAGAGATATAGAGATATCTATAGTTTCAGATACAGATATAGATATAGCTATATCTAGGGAAGCTCTGGCAAAAGCACTCTACAGACGTCCATTTTGAGCCGGAAGTGCAGACTTCCGAGATACGGCTCACTTGCGGCAAATTCACGGCCCTCCCGGCGCCTCGGGGCACTGAGGGCGATGCTCGGTCGTCTGCGGGTACTGGGGTTCAGAAGTTGCAGAAGCACTCACTGACACTTTGAGCCCCTAGAGGTACAAACGGCGTCTCATTCCTCTCTGTATCCTCGTGCAGAGCTCCAGGCCACCCACAGACAGCAGACCCAGGGAGGCTTTGGCCCCTCCGTCCCTGGAGGCCGTCACCCGCTGGAAAGAGGTCAGTTGGGGGACACTGCAGACAGCTGTGGGTCTGATTTCGGCCTCCGGGCCTTATGAGCTTTGTGATCACCTCTTCGAGCCTTTCATTTCTTCATTTTGAATGCGTCCACGGGGACCATTACGACCATCCCAGGCAGAAAGGTGAGGAGAGGGAGGTGTCTGCTTCCGTCCTGAAGTCTGATTTCCACTGCGGAAAGCGGGAAGGAGCCGTGCCTGAGGAAGGAGCCCCGGGGCCTCTGGGATGAAAAGAGATCATGCTGAATTGTGGCACTGTATCGCCCAGTGTCCACACTCCGGGGAGGTGGAGGTGCTGGGAGCGGCCTGTCTTCTCTG
>NW_024340513.1:0-6836 GCF_902729225.1 Pteropus medius | reverse complement strand
GGCAGTATTTCATCTCTTCTTATGGCTGAGTAATATTCCATTGTATATATGTATCACATCTTCTTTAGCCAATCATCTATCGTACGACACTTTGGTTGCTTCCATATCCTGGCCACTGTGAATAATGCTGCTATGAACATCGGTGTGCAAATATCTTTTTGAATATGGGTTTTCAAATCTTTGGGGTAAATACCCAGTAGAGGGATTGCTGGATCATATGGTAGGTCAATTCTCAGTTTTTGAGAAATCTCCATACTGTTTTCCATAGTGGCTGTACCAACCTGCAGTCCCACCAGCAGTGTATAAGGGTTCTTTATCTCCACATCCTCTTTAACATTTGTTATTACTTGTTCTGTTGATTATAGCTATTCTAACAGGTGTGAGAGGGTATCTCATTGTGGTTTTGATTTGATCGCTAAAGTAGCGATGTTGAGCATCTTTTCATATATTTGTACACACAAAGATTTAAAGTAGAATGGTGGACTTTACTTTTAGTAATGAATTATATTTCTTAATTTAATGCACAAAGGCCTCAAATTCAGAACGACATTTACTTTTATGCACTGAAGGATTCATTAGACCACCTGATGGAGTAAATTGACTTTTGCATTTTTCCTTCTACTTGAGGTGGGATTTCAACACAAAAAAACCTTACCCAAGGGAAGCTAATAGAATAAAGTGGGAGGCTAAAATTTCCTACAAAAAAAAGATTGATTGGATAAATGTATTATATTCTTGTTGTAATGTATTAAAATAGTGGAGTATGAAAGAAACTAATTTATATTCTTACTGTTTTGAAGATCAGAACCCTGAAAGGAGTCTCATTAGACTAAAACCAAGATGTCTGCAGGGCTGGTTCTTCCTGGAGGCTCCAGGAGAGAATCCATTCTCTCTCCTTTTCCAGTTTCTCGAAGTCACAAGCATTCCTTGGCTCCTGGCCCTTTCTCCATCTCCAAAGTCACCAGTGTAGCATCTTCCAATCTCCCTCTGATTCCAGCTAGTATTCCTTTCTGTTCCATTTTCTAGGACCATGGTGATGACATTAGTTTCACCTGCTTAATCAGGGCCACGTTCTTTTCTTGAAGTCAGCAGATTAGCAAACTTATGTCAAGGGCTGCCTTAATCCTCTCTTTCTATGATAAATAGCATATTCAGTGTTTCCATGGAGTAGCATGTAGATATGTTTTGAGGCCCTTATTCTGCCTACTACAAAGTTTTTTTCTGAAGTACATTATTTGGTGATACTGAAGGGCCTTTATATAAAAGAAACAATCACAGAAATTATCACAGCCTCTGGAAAGAGTACACCCAGTCATGTGCTGATAAGGACATTTTGGTCAACAAGGGACCACACATATAAGGTTGGTCCCATAAGATTATAATGTTGCTGAAAAATTCCTATCACTTAAGACTTCATAGCCTTGGTAACATCGGAACATGAGGCATTACACAAATAGTCATCGTGATGCGATTTCCTGCAGTGTACAGTACAATAACACATTACAGAGGTCTAGGAAATGTAAAGGAACAGAATTATCACACCAAAATTTCATAAAGATTATTTTAGGCTGGCTAATTTTAATAAAAACTTCAATCATGGGAGAAGCTCTGAAATTCAAGTACACGTTACACTTTGTAAGGAACATTTACGTAGTAAGGAAAATCTCCAATTGAAGGGTGTCTCCCTGACTGTACCAGGAAAAGGAGGTGACATTTTCTGTAGAAACCCATCAATGAAGAAGACAATGACTTATACCTGCATAACCACCTTACCTCATTTACTGGACTTTTTTCTGATAACCTCCCATAACTGACTACACCCAACCCAGTGCGTTCTTCTATCTTCGGCTAAAGATGGCAGTTAACATGGTAGCTCAGGCCATTCTGGGGAGTTACGCAGTTTTCCTGGATCTCTTCCATGTATACAGAAGAAATACATATTATTAAACTTTATTGGTTTTCTTCTATTAATCTGTCTTTGTTACAAGGATGTGTCAGCAAAGAACCCAGAGGGGTAGAAAAAATTTTTTTAATTCCTCTACAGAGCAATAGACTATAACAAATAGCCTAGGTGTGTCATAGGCTAACCAACTAGGTTTAGGTAAGTGCACCTTATGCTACCTAACCTACCATGCATTTCTCAGAATTTATCCTATTTGTTTAATGGTGCATTACAGCACACATTTCATCCAAAATTTAATGCAAACACAATTTTGAATAAAGATGACGTAAACTATTTGTCCCTTACATGATCACAGGACCTCAGCTTTGCTACTTACAGTGTCCTCAGACCACAACCTGCAGCATCAGCATCTTCCTGTAGCTTATGAGAAATGCAGAATCTCTGGGCCCAATAGGACTTGCTGAATTAGTATTTGCACTTTAACTACAATTCTACATGAGTCATATGCACATAAAAGTTGAAATGCCGGTTCAGACTAGCTTTTCTCACCTTCTCAATTTGACATATTTATTTGTGTTGGATTTTGTAGGTTTTTAGCAGCCTCTCTTCAGACATTACCTAATAGCGCAGGGGCAATGTCATCTCTGGCTGGGAACTACTGGCCCAGAAATTAAAACCTGGAAGCATTCTGACAGATTCCAAACAGCACCTATTCCTTATTCTGATTATAACTTCAGGCAGGTCACTAAACTTTTTCAAGCTGCACTTCTGCAATGTAGAATAAAGTTCTTAATGGTACCACCTCACATGATATACTTTTAATGTAGGGAGGAGACAAGAGAATTAAAATGTTTATTAACATTTTATTAACAATCAGAGGCTGCAATATACCATTCAGCCCTGCAGCCAGGCCTGGAGGACTCCTTCAGAACAAAGAAAGATTTCTGCTGGGATTACTAGCAATCCCCTTCCCCACATCTTTGACGGAGAAATAGAAACCAAGTCATTATCAATGGCTAAAACCATGGGGAACCTAAGGTTAAAGGCTGAAATGACAGCAGGCCTTTCACTCTATATGTTCTTATCTTTTCAAGCTACATACTCTTCCCTGTTTCTCAATGTATGTTCATATCACAGGAAATGGGAACTAAAGAATGCCATGTAAACTGAATTCCTTGAACACTCAGGGTCCCTCTCAGTGCCTTTAGTCAGTCTCTCTCTCTCCCTCTGTCTCTCTCACTGTCCTTCTCACTCTCTGTCTCTGAGAGGAGACCACATTCTGTCTCTAGAGTTATCCCTTTTCTAATAAACTTTCCTTTTGACTCTAACTTTGGCCTTTGCGTTGAATTCTTTCCACACTCTTAGCCAATGGACCTTCGTCTTCTCTCGGTTCAGGGCTTGGTCTCCCGGCCAGTAGGGGAAATTTGCCTTGTCCTGCATCACTTTTATAAAATTTAAATTACACAAAGCCTGTAAGGTACAAATCTTAGACTATATGGCATAAAATTATATAAATATGTCTCATAATTATCAAAGGTTTTAAAATGTGAGAGTAAAAGGCAGCTCTTAGGTTCTGATTTAAGAATGAAATTCCTCATTAATTTGGTAAAGTTTCATGAAGCCAAGGAGTGTAGTGCCTAAAGTTTACATGCAAGTCACAGAGTTTCCCTATTGACAAAGAGGGAAGTAGCAATTTCCTTGAACTATGAAGGGTTATGTCTTACCACATGCCAATGCTTTGAAGACTCTGGGATCTAATGCTGTCAGTATCTTCAGTCTAGACTTCTGAGAAAACTTTAACTCAGGTTTGGGATACAGTGCTGGTAGGTGAGACCTTGGACAGGCACGAGAGTCCTGGAGAAGGACTAACGAAAACAGGATTCACTTGACTTCTAACCTTGGCCTCTTGGGAACAGAGAATCGGTAGGAAAATTTCCATTCAGCCGAGACCAGCGTCCCAGAGGTAAATCATTGCCCAAAGTGGGGAATAACAGTGTAAACAGTGCCTAATGAGTAGATAAAGGTAGATGAAAATATCTCTTCTGTGTGTGCAACCTTGGGCCTTATAGGACGTGTTTGTTATTTTGAATTCCTAAGTCTGGTTGAAAACCAATGCTTCACTCCTTCCTGCTGTCTTTTCTGATGACAGAGCTTCAGTCCCCATTATCAATTATCCAGGAAGAAATTCAGACTTCCACACGGAGTCCTTCCTCTGAGAGACCCCATCCAGGTGAGTCTAAGAGCTCAGCTAGTACTGCAGCAAAGGGTCAGAGAGGAAAGAACCTGAGAACTTCTACTTGAGAGCCTAACCAGCATCGCTTAGAGCCCAGAGATGGCCATCTATGTTTGCTAGGTAGACTAATTGATTTATTCAATATGTTAACTTTCAGTTTATTTCACCAACTTTGCTGTTTAGCATTGAATTCCTTTATATAAGTAAATATGTATTTGAGGGAAACTATGAATTTAAAAAAAATTGGGGTCAATTCTAACAGTCTATCATATCATGTTCCCCCACTATTTTTAAATGTAAAAACTAATATGTCATCACTCATGTTTTGCATTCATTCATGATCACTGGTATCCTTTTCTCAACATATTTGATTCTATTTATGTTTACATAGGTAGAAATTATAACACTAGGCGCTTCTTCTTCCAGTGCTTTTCAAAAGTCTATTTTTATATTTTTCATTTTAGGTTGTTGCCAATTATCTGGAATTAGAGACCCATATCAATGTGATTAATTATTGTATTTTATTTCTTTTCTTTGAGAATTAGTCTTACACATTTATTCAAGTTCACTTAATACAGTTATTAAAATTTATTATTTTAACCTGCTTATATTTTCCTATTCCCCAACATTTGTTCTGTTTAAAGGCACATATTTATGAAACCATATAGTTAAGTTAAATAAAAGAGGTCCCTATTCATTGGATATCACATTGCAATGGAGAAGGCCCAGTACGATGAAATGAGTGTGGTATGACATTATTTCTTCAAGATAAATGTATGAAGAAAGAGGACTCATAGTTGTAGCATCGGCAGGATTCTATAGATTATGTCTGGGGAGACTTTACATGTTGAAAACAAAACAGAATGAGGACTAGTGTACCCATCAGATGTGGCATGAAGGAGGTCAAAACTCAAAGCCAATAATAATAAAGGAAAGATTCCACAAGACAAGTGAGAGAAGGGTCAGCTTTATGCTCTACAGGGCCATATGAAAACAAGGTTGGTCAAATAAGCATGAAATAGGTACAAGAATAACAATTAGATCAGGGCTGAGGTGGATGCTGTGACAAGGTCAGTAGGACAGTGTAGGTCCAGTCAGTGTGAGATCCCTTGAATCCAAGGAAACTGCATCAGCCATGCCAGCTGCCTCTTCTCTCTGCACTTGGCTCTCTGCTGGGCTCCTCATTCTTGTTGCTTTTCCTCATTGACAGGAACTGACCTTCCAAATGAATCTTGCATTTATTGCAGTAGATTTCAGATTTTCCTGACTTTGTCCCAAGGTAAGACAAGCCTGTTATATCGTAATTCACCACGCTTTCACACACACAGCAACACTGATACACACACACACACACACACACACACACACACACAAACACACATGTACACAACTGACAAAGAGAACCATGAAACGATTATGTGTGTAGCCTCACTGAGTATGATGCACTCTCATATTTTCTATTGTGCCTTCTTTATTCTATTCTATTCAATTCTTACAAACCATAGTCTGCCACTCTACTGAGTCCTGATACAGAATACGGAAAACATTCCTCTGGCATGTCCCCCACACCTAGATCAGTGTTGCCTCTTTCTATGCCTTCTCCCATCATCAACGTTTTCTGGAAGAACATTCTTCTATTCCTCCGTGGAATGCTTATTTATTCAGCTACTGTTCCCAACTCAGGTAAGTCTGTTGGAGGGTGGTGATATGTATAACATACTGCATGCCTCACCGCACTCACTGTAGTAGGGAAAAGACATGGAACTAAATAAAAATTATGTTATGAGTATCCTAATACACAATTAACTTAATGAGAAAGTATCCTTTTCTGTGATAATGTTCAGAAAAAGAAAAGGTTCATGAAGGAGAGGATGCAGGCAATACAAACAAAGAATATTGAGTTTGGAGGATGGAGAAGGGGTGAAAAGTTCCATCATGTCTCATGGTGGGACTCCAAGCAGAGGGAAGCATGTATGTAAAGGCTCTGAGTCTTGTAGCTGTGATGCCAGGTGGTGCTGGGAGTCAAGTTCAATGTTTGAGAGATTAGTGTGAGCTCAGCCAAGTCTCTGTGTGGGTGAAGCGGGTTAAAAGATCACAAGACTTGAGCCTCATGTTTGAAGCTATGAAATTTTGGCTTCTATCTCCAATAAGGAGTCACTGGGATGGAGATTAATGCGGAAGTTTTATGAACAATTTTCAACGTACAGAGATCTCCATAGGTCAATGCAATAATCTGTCTATTGGATCTCTACTCTTAGCAGATGAGAGAGATGACAAGAAACTAAAATATGGTTATTGAATTGGGGATCTAGAGGTGGGGAAGCAGTGGAGATATTACAAGTAGAAAAAAAAACAATCAGCCTCCTCTCATCGCAGTGATAATCAATTATTTACTAACAGGAAATAAGTGATTAACTTTGCTAAGCATGTTACATATATTGTTCAAACCTGTCACCATTCTGAATTGATATCACTGTCTGCACTATTTAGATGAGGATATTACCACTTGGATTGTCTAGCTATCTCATTCAAAAACTAAGAGGTGGTAGATCTCATAATCAAAACCCGGTTTTCTGATTCCCAAGGTTTTGCACATAATGTTTTTAGCTAAAGTCTCATTTCAGCTTAAAAAAACCATGCTTTTTTTCTATACATTGTATGTTTCCTTTTGTAAATTGTAGTTTTATTCTTTGCAAATCG
>NW_024340512.1:0-926 GCF_902729225.1 Pteropus medius | reverse complement strand
TTTCCCCTCCGACCGCTCCCAAGCGTCACCTGTCTACTGTTCGTCCTTATCATTCTGTGTCAGTGGGTCCTCCAAGACTGCGACTCTTTGAAACAAGCTCGAGACTGTAATGTCCTCCATTGCCTTCCAGGCTTCTCAGTATTTTATTTATCTATTTATCCATCCATCCATCCATCCATCCATCCATCTATCCGCCCACCGACCCAGCCACCTATCCGTCCATCCACCATTTGCTGTGCACCTGTCATGAGTCGGGCACTACGCCATCACTGGAGATACAACGGCGAGCAAAACGAAACCTGAACCCTGTCCCCATGAAACTGAAAGCTGGTGGGGAACAGACACAGTAATTCAATAACTACCCCGATGACTGCTTTCTAAAATAGCCTTTTATCCCTAAGAACCTGTCCCAGGAGACCGCTGGTAAACGGGACGGTGGTGGACACTTGGCACCACCGTCCCGTTCTTCCTCGCTTCCCCGGTCTCCCCGTGGCTAGGGCCCCCTCGTCCTTCGGCCTCGGCACCAACGTCAGCTCCCGGAGCATCCTGACGTGGCAGCCAAGCCGGCCGCCTTTTCTCACGGGCCGTTTTATTCTCTTCAGCAACTGGCCTCTGAAACGGCACGCCCGCCTCCTGCCTCTCGCACGCGGGATAAGCTCTGTGCGGGCAGGTGCCTATCCGGACGGCTCACGGCAGATGCCCGCCTGCCCGGCTCACGGCCTCCTGAGTGCCCAGAGGCGGCCCAGCACATAGAGGGGGCTGCATGATTATTTGATGAAGGAATGACCACGACCCAGCACGGTAGGCTGCTCTTAACTGACACCCCCATCAGTTCCTGCTTTTATATTCAGTGGACGCGACAGAAATAACCCCAGGGTAGGTGAATTCTGAAAAATTGCTCATATATGAGGAACTAACTTTTAATC
>NW_024340511.1:0-384 GCF_902729225.1 Pteropus medius | reverse complement strand
AATTCTAGTCTTATTATACCCATCCACCTCAAATTGTTTAAGAATTCTCTAGCCTTTCAGAATCTGCTTCATCTGCCTTCAACATTATTTCTTCCTGTGTACATTTACATACATTTTGTTTCTGGAAAATTGGACTCCTTGTTTACTATTTATCGTGCACTTTCCTATCTCTGCTCTCCTACCTGTAATATCTTTATTCTTCGAACGTATTTCTCAACCATGTTAAGTTACCTAAGCCCAGCTCATTCTTTAGGATTCTATTAATACTACGTCTATCAGGAAGCCTTCAGGTAATCTTTTGTTTTTTGAATTATTAGGTATTTTGCCATCTTTTATTAAATTTAATTCTTTTTACTCATTTACATTGCTTTTTATTATTAAATT
>NW_024340510.1:0-339 GCF_902729225.1 Pteropus medius | reverse complement strand
GTGGTTGCTAAACCTCAGCAAAGGCCTTTCGAAGAGTCACTTTGTCTGTAATGGGCACACACTAGCTGTCCTATTAAAGCTAAATTAAGTTCTCATTTGAAGGAGTTAATTTGGAGACTTAACCAAACGTGGACACCTGAGAGCTAGTAATTCGGGTTTGGGGCCGCCGCCAGGGCCTCGTGATTCGGTCCGCGGCAGCTGACAGCCTGGTGGGCGCCACAGCGGCACCTGCCGACGTGCGGGTCCGCGTGCGGGTGTGCGTGCGGGTGTGCGTGCGGGTCCCCGTATAGGTCCCCGTGTGGGTCCCCGTGTGGGTCCCCGGTGGGTGTGCGTGCGGGT
>NW_024340509.1:0-304 GCF_902729225.1 Pteropus medius | reverse complement strand
AAATCCACCATATACATATATATGCATATAGATGAACATATCTATGCATATATATGTATATGGTAGCTTTGGCAAAAAGCTCTCTGGTGACGTCCATTTTGAGCCAGAATCGCAGACTTCCGAGAAAAGTCTCACTTGCGGCAAATGCTCAGCCCTCCCGGGGCCTTGGGGCTATGTGGGCGATGCTCGGTCATCTGCGGGAACTGGGGTACCGAAGTTGGAGGAGCACTCACTGACACTTTGAGCTTCTAGAGGTACAAACTACGTCCCATTCGTCTCTGTATGCTCTTGCAGGGTTCAGGGC
>NW_024340508.1:0-1194 GCF_902729225.1 Pteropus medius | reverse complement strand
CCTGTTTCCAAGAAGTCCGTTTGGCTTCCTGCCCTCATGGTCAGCAGGACATTGTAGCCTCCTCCTGAAGACATGTCACTTTGTGGATTTATGCAACTATGCCTGCTTTGCTGCTGCCACTGCTAGCCACTGAGTTTTGAGAATTTATATTGGGCTAAGTGTGGTGCTAAGTGCCTTGGGAAAGGTGCCAGTCTCATTCCCAACTGACAGATGCAAAAACTGAGGATTTACAACTGAGGAACTTTTCCCTACTCACTCAGCTAGTGAATGATGGAGCCAGCCTTCGATATCAGATGTCTCCATATCTAGAGCCCACACTTCCGACATTTTGCATCTAAGAAAGTAGCCTGTCCCGTCCTCTTCCTTCTTCCCCCTCCTCCTCCTCCTCTTACTCCCTGCTCTTTGCTTTCAGCCACTCACTGCCAAGGCCCTTGGACTGGAAAGCTGAGATATGCAATTCTGTCCCACAGGTGAAAACAGTGAGTGAATGAATGAATGAATGAATGAATAGATAGATAGATAGACAGACAGATAAATGAATGAATGAATGAATGAGTGGATAGATAGATAGATAGATAAATAAATAGATAAATAAATAAATAAATAAATAAATAAATAAATAAATAAATGAATAGATAAATAATCAGATATCCACCCCCAGGGATCTACAGCCCACCCTGAGGCCCCTTCTCAGTTTTAGAACTGCCAGATTGGGGAGGGAGAGTGACACATTCATTTCTCCTTTACCCTATCTGACAGCTCATATGTGAACCTAGCACTATTGTCAATACCACCTCGCTGCAGATGTGCAAGTGATGATAATGCTGCTCCAGGGTTTACTTTTGCACGTTTGTGTCAAGAAACTTCATCTGGACCTCACTTTGATCCTCGCAGCATCCTAGGAGGTAGAGCATATGCCCTCTTGAAAGATATGGAAACTAAGGCCCAGAATGTCATAGATTTTTGGAGCTGGAATGCCCCTTAGAGATCAGCTATCACATAAATATACAAATGAAGAAACTTAGACCCAGGGAGGAGAATAGACTTGCCTAATGTCACGCAGCAAGTAAGGGGTGGATCCAGAATCAAATCCCAGGTTCTCTAGTTTCTAGGTCAGTGTTTCTAACTCAATGTCAGGCAAATACCCATGAACCAGTCCAGGACTTTCTTGAATTTCAGCATGATTCTCATGCC
>NW_024340507.1:0-773 GCF_902729225.1 Pteropus medius | reverse complement strand
CAATAAGGAAGAAAATAAAAGCTCCCTTTGATCAATCCCGGGGGAGATAAGGACTAGCATTTTGTTAAAACTCCCTCGTCTCTACACGCACACATTGCATTGCGTTATAAATGTATCCCATTTATTCTTTATGTGTCACAGTACATATAACATACATTCTGTTTATTCTCTCTACGGCATTTGAGCACGTCTATTATATATGCCTTTATTAAAATTAAAAGCTGTGGACATACACTTTTTCAACCTTTTTCTCACTAAATATTATAACGTGAACATTTCCAGGAAACTGCTGCCCACTAGCTGTGACCGCTGCTGGGGTCAGGGTCCCATCACTGCTGTCGTGTTGTTGGCCCTGACCCCACCGAGCTGCAGCCGGAGCTCGCTACCGCGCAGCTTCAAAGCTTTGGGGGCCAGGCGCCCCAGGTCTCTGGGCCAGCTCTTCTGATTCCGTGTCACTGCCAGACTCCTGAGTGGGGACCCCGCTGGGCGTCAGTGCTGGGGCGCGAGCTGTCTGTCCACCGCACCACACGTCTGCTCGGCTCTGGCCGCCCACGGCTTACGACCCCCGCTCAAAGGCCGCTTGGTCACAGCGCCCCCGTCTGACCAGCTGCTGGAGAATACCTCCCTAACGCCCGCGGGGCGACCCTCATCAGTGTCTGCACCGAAACGTCACACACGCCCCTCGAACCGGACGTGGAGTTTACATGTGCAGCTAACTTTCTGCACATTTACCTGTATCTGTGTAACTATGCATCCACGTCTCTGTGCGTCTG
>NW_024340506.1:0-675 GCF_902729225.1 Pteropus medius | reverse complement strand
GCATTTATTTAGCCTCTCCGAGCTGCATCTTCTCTGCCTATGGAATGGAAATAGGACTTATCTCAAAGCGTTGCAGAGAAGATTAAGTGACAATGACCGCAGTAGGTTCTGCTCTGGATCTGGCACACAGGGAGCTTTGCAGGGAAGTTGTCGCAGGGTTCACCCGCTAAAGATGGCCACTGCAATACCTCCCATCCCATAAGCTCGAGTGTAGTATGATCCGGACAGTCCCCATTCAGAGGAGAATCTAGTTCTCCAGCTCCTTCCACTTGCATGGGCCTGTGACAGTTTCACCAAGTGAAGTATGACAGAAGGGATATCGTGAGTCCGGACAGAGGTTTTAGCCACCAGGCAGCTCTGCTTCCTGCCTTCGAAGCCAGCTTCCGCCAGTCTTATGCTTTGACCGCCATGCAGTGAGAAGCCCGAGCCTCGTGGAGTAGCCCTGGGAGACAGTCCCGTGGAAATAGAGGGAAGCTAGTGGAGGGGCACTAGGTCCCAGTCACACAAATCAAGGGCCGTCTTGGACATTCAGCCCGGTGCAGCGTTGACGTAACCATCTGAATGCAATAGCACGAGGGAGCCTAGGAGGGACCCGCCCAGCTGAGACCCAGGAGAGATCAAAATGAGTCACTGTTAAGCCACTGCTTAGGTGTGTTGGGCAGAGAGATGACTTCA
>NW_024340505.1:0-358 GCF_902729225.1 Pteropus medius | reverse complement strand
AATTGAGGTAATACTCCACTACGAGGCCTGCATTACAGGAAATATTGAAAGGGGTCAGCTCAACTAAAATAAAATGGTATAAAAGAAATATAATTAGGAGTAAGGTGACTATCAGGCAAATAGAAGCAGAGGAGTGCAACCCTTACTAAGAACAGAACATTATAAGCTTAAACAATAAGAAAAGAATTGCTGTAGCAAGATGATAATGTATGTTCAGCATACATAGGGACAAACAGAAAATAATGACTGAAAAAGAGAGGATTCTAATCCAAATTCACAAAGGGAAATGGAGATTAGGCATGCACAGAAGAAAATGGATGACTATATATATATATATATATATATATATATATATATA
>NW_024340504.1:0-583 GCF_902729225.1 Pteropus medius | reverse complement strand
TTTGACAAAAAAGCCAAAAACATACAGTGGAGAAAGGAAAGCCTTTTCAATAAATGGTGCTTGGAAAACTGGAAAGCTACCTGCAAAAGAATCAAACTAGACTGTTGTCTATCACCACACACCAAAATTAACTCAAAAATGAATTAAGGGCCTGAATATAAGACCTGAAACAACGAAAGTCGTAAAAGAAAACATAGGAACTAAACTCAAGGACCTTAGACTTAAAGAGGATTTTATGAATTTGACCTCAAAGGCAAGGGAAGTAAAAGCAAAAATAAATGAATGGGTGTACATCAAACTAAAAAGCTTCTGCTCAGCAAAAGAAACCGTCAACAAGGTAAAGAGACAACCATTCAAATGGGAAAATATGTTTGCAAGCATCTCCTATAAGGCCTTACTATCCAAAATATACAAAGAACTCATACAACTCAATAACAACAAAAACAAATGATCCAATCAAAAAATGGCCAGAGAACTTCAACTGACACCTCCCTAGTGGATATGCAAATGGCCAACAAATATATGAAAAGATGCTAAACATAGCTAGCTATTAGGGAAATACAAATCAAAACCACAATGAGAT
>NW_024340503.1:0-1295 GCF_902729225.1 Pteropus medius | reverse complement strand
TATTAGTTTTAATATATTATCCAATTTCAATTTGGAATTCCCATTGGAGTCAATAATTGTTTAAAACTTGTAAAATTAAAATTTCCAGATGATAAGAAAATTAGGTTTCAAAATTTATTATAAATATTTGGTTTTTATTCTGCATAAATTTTATTCATAGTATGTTGTCTATAGTATTTATCTATTTAAAAAGAATTTTCTTGTGGCCTAATATGTAATCAATTATCATGACTTCTCCCTCCTTTGGTTTCTGGGAAAGAAGGTCAGTTGTTTTGTTTCCCAGAATGTTTATTTTCATATAAAATATATAAATACATTATCATGCTACTTAGTCTTTGATATCTTTATTTATTTATTTTTGTTCACTTGGAATTTCTTGGACATAAAGTAATAAGTTCTCTTTTTATTAATGCATTTTAAATCTATTTCTCCTCACATAACTCCTGCAATTTTTATTTATGAATATTACTTGTTATATTACTTGTTATATTACTTGTTATATTACTTGTTATGTTACTTGGAACATAGATATTCATAATTGTTATTTTTCATTGTTATCTGTATGCTTTATTATTATAAAGTAGTCTTTGAGACATCTCATTTGATAAAGTTTTCTTTACATTCATGTTATCTGATGTAAGATAGTGACCTCGGTTCCTATTTTTTTTCCTTTGCCTTACATTTGACCACCATTTTCCTTTCAAAATGTTCAACAACTCTGTTATTAAGGTCTGCTGTATATATTACTAAGTTGGTTTTGCTTATGTGAAAGTCTTCTCAATAGGTAATTTAAATTTATTACTATCAACAGTGGTCTGCCAGAACTGACCCATGTTGGATCACAGTTTCCCAACTTCCCAACTCCACATTCAGTGACGTCAGATTTGTAGCTTGAAATTGGCCAAGGCAAGAGTATGTGCACCACAGAAGTCAGCAAAAGCTACAGTTTAAGATTTTGTTTTCTTGTGTCCTGTTGTTCAACTATTTTTAGCACACCGCTGGCTATCACTAATATGTTTAGCATAGTTCTGTCATGCTATTTTATTTTATATTTCTACTATCTACTATGCAATGTGTTTTGTACTTTTTTAAATGAGTGATTATTCTACTACTTTGGAAAGTATTTATTTTTGATCTAAAGATTATTGTTACAACCATAACTTAGGATAAAACCTTTAATCCTACATTTGTTGAGAGAGAATCTATTTACTCCACCCTGTGAGCAGTTACAAATTAACATACTTCCTTTTTCTTCCCCTTCACCCTTCTTTTCAATTTTAGTTGCTATTTTTCTT
>NW_024340502.1:0-431 GCF_902729225.1 Pteropus medius | reverse complement strand
CTAGAGCGCCTGGCAAATGGGGCATGCGTGGCCTGAAGTGCTCTAGGCCTGGATGAAAAGAGCGGTCTGAACCTGTGTGTGCAGACATCCCCTGTCACCTTCGATGTGACTGGTCTGGGCGATCACAGATTCCCTGAGTCCACATGGAGGGCTGGCTCTTTCAAATGCACGTCCCGGCAAAGGCCATGCTCGGGTCTGGAGAATCTGCAGCCAGCTGGGAGGAGCTGTGGAAAGACCATTCTTAAAAGTAGAAACTCCTGAGTGTCCTGATGTGGGAGGTCCCTCAGACTTGGTGGACCTTCCTCAGGGACCACCAGGGGCTCTCCGACAGGGTCCTTGTTTGCGACACCCCAGACACCCCATCCACAGAGGGGCTTGCCCACATTGTCACACACATCCCACCCCAGCCTCAAGGACCCTCCTCCAACACC
>NW_024340501.1:0-392 GCF_902729225.1 Pteropus medius | reverse complement strand
GAGCATCTACACTATGAAGGAGTTAGGAACTGATGAGCCTGTCTCTATGAAAACCTGTGGAACTTGACTAAACATCTGTCCCCAGATACCAGCTGACAATGTGTGGCAAGACCTAAGGAAGAGCCAAAGTTTCCTCTTCTCTAAGGACTTCAAGAATTGGTCACTCTGAGGTCTGGAACTTTTGAGAGAATCCAGGGTCAGCCCACCTAGCCTGGATGTTGGCATATGTTGGCAGGCAGTGAAGCTTCCCTGATAGTCTTCAAGGCCCTGGCCACAAAAGGATGGACCAGGAGAGTGGGGAAGTTGCCATGTGAGGACTAAGGCTTCCAGACTGGCATGTGGACGTGAAGACCCCTTAGGGGATTCACAGAAATAACTTTTGGGGGGGGGGG
>NW_024340500.1:0-1102 GCF_902729225.1 Pteropus medius | reverse complement strand
ACATAAACAAGTGCTTTTCCCAAATTCTAATCTCCAAATCCTGATGTATCACTTGTGCAGAGAGCAGTTCCTGCCACATAGTAAGTAATCAATGCATGTTTTTGAATGAATGAATGAATTACTTAAAAAACTGAAGCCTTCTTTGTGCTAAGCATTTGAAGGCCATTGGGATTAATCCACTAGAGTTCTCACTCCCAAGGTTAATTAAAAAAATAATGATATCCCTAAATACAAAAACAAAGTAGAAAGAACATTCAGCATTTATAGTTTATTCATTTAATCTGCACAACCACCCAAATAGGTAGATACTATTATTATCCCTATTTCACATAGGAGCAAAAACTGACCAGGATATCTTTATGGAGGAGAGGAATTTGAAGTAAACTTTAAAAGATAAGCAGGATCTCGGTGTTCGGGGATAAAATTTGTATCAAAAATTGTGGAGAGGTTGAAATTTTACCTACTTGAAAGCTAATGATTTAGCCTGCCCCAGTTTCATGGGTGCTGGTAGAAGTGAGTAACAGTTTATTATTCACAGAAATAGCAGTAGCCAGAGTAGTAGCATTTTTTAATGTTTATTCCCTGAGTCCTAATTCTCACGGGGCAATGTAAAGAAGGCCAGATAATAACTGCACACGCAGAGGGTTTTGTTAGAGAAGAAAAACCCTGAGTTTGAGGAACCCATATATTTTATAATGGTCAGGTCTCAAAGACAACATTATTTCTGTCTTCCGAGGCTGCTTTCTATACACACATCTTTGAAAAGACAGTACAGAACAAAGAAGAGTCGGTGCTTCTGGTCATAAAACATGCAGAGACATGAGACCCATGGAGAAATGTGTCCCAACTATAGGTTGGGAATAAACAATTCCCAGGAGAAGAAACGAGATGAGCAAAGAGTAGGAGGAGGAAAGTATGGGGCATGTACGGCAGGTAGTCAGCAGTTGAATACTTGGAGGCAAGAAAGAAGTGGTCAAAAACATAACTGGAAAGCAACTAGGAACCAGATAATGAAGACCTTTAAGAATTTGGAAGACAGAATTGTTTTTAATTGCCTTTCTTTCTTTTGTACTCATCTTGCTGCTAATAATACCAAATGATT
>NW_024340499.1:0-313 GCF_902729225.1 Pteropus medius | reverse complement strand
GTAGATGGATGAGTGGGTGGATGGGAGAGGAGAGGAGAAGGTGCACTGAAGGGAGGACAGGAGCCTCTGTGACATTTCAGAGAGGCATGAGCCACCCCTTCCTCTGCGGCCACCCCAGAGAAGCTCACTCAGCAAGGGCCGGGCCCAGAGAACTGCTGTCCAGAACTCAATTAACCAGACAGACACAGATGCAGCAAAGACAGAAAGAAAGAGAGAAACGAGAGGAAGGAGAGCTGGAGAGCAGGCGACAAAGGGAAGCAGAGCTAGAGAATGTGATGCGAGACAGACAGACGGGAGGGAAGCAGCGAGGGGG
>NW_024340498.1:0-315 GCF_902729225.1 Pteropus medius | reverse complement strand
GCCCCGGGGCTCCTTCCTAAGGCCTCGGCTCCTTCCCGCTTTCCGCAGTGGAAATCCGACTTCAGGACAAAAGCAGACACCTCCCTTTCCCTCACCTTTCTGCCTGGGATGGTCGTAATGGTCCCCGTGGACGCATTCAAAAGGAAGAAATGAAAGGCTCAAAGAGCTGATCGCAAAGCTCCTAAGGCACGGAGGCCGAATTCAGACCCACAGCTCTCTGCAGTGTCTCCCAACTGAATTCTTTCCAGCGGGTGACGGCCGCCATGGACGCAGGGGCCAAAGCATCCCTGGGTACGCTGTCTGTGGGTGGCCCTG
>NW_024340497.1:0-453 GCF_902729225.1 Pteropus medius | reverse complement strand
GGGGACCCAAGGACTGAGCTCCTGACTCCCACAATGCAGACCCTTCATTGCCGGTAACAAAACCAGGTCTTTGGACCCCATTGTTGTTTCTACGATCAGACATCATGTGATTTGTGTGACATGGATATGTATGTATATGTATGTGGGAGTCTGTGAGGGTGTATAGGTCTTAAAACCACTACCACTTTTAGACTAACCCTCCTCAAGAATGCACTGCAGCTCTTACATTTAGGTGATCCTAACTAACCTACAGCAGTTAAGAGAGACAGTGTACTGATCTTGGAAGCTAAGCAGGGTGGGCCTGGTTAGTACTTGGATGGGAGACCACTTAAGAATACCGGGTGCTACAGGCTTTAAAAAAAAAAAGAGAGAGAGAGAGAGAGAGTGTATAATGATTTCTTTGGGAAAAGTTCTAGGTTCTGTGATGAGAACCCAAGGTATGGAAAGCCTTGT
>NW_024340496.1:0-360 GCF_902729225.1 Pteropus medius | reverse complement strand
AGGAGCACTCACTGACACTTTGAGCTCCTAGGGGTACAAACTACGTCTCATTCGTCTCTGTATGCTCTTGCAGGGTTCAGGGCCACCCACAGACAGCGTACCGAGGGATGCTTTGGCCCCTGCGTCCATGAGGGCCGTCACCCGCTGGAAAGAGTTCAGTTGAGAGACACTGCAGATAGCTGTGGGCCTGAATTCGGCCTCCGTGCCTTAGGAGCTTTGCGATCAGCTCTTTGAGCCTTTCATTTCTTCATTTTGAACGCGTCCACGGGGACCATTACGACCATCCCAGACAGAAAGGTGAGGGAGAGGGAGGTGTCTGCTTCCGTCCTCAAGTCTGATTTCCACTGCGGAAAGCGGGAA
>NW_024340495.1:0-1097 GCF_902729225.1 Pteropus medius | reverse complement strand
GATAGTTCCATGCTATAAAAAATCCAATAACTGAATTTAAGCTTCTCCAGAGATCATGGGGCCTAATCTGTACTTGACATGTGACATGGAGGGGATTGAAAATCCAAGAGACCCTTTCTGCTGGGCCTTGACTGGGACTGGAGACATGAGCTCTGCTGAATGAACACGTGAGGTGCGAGAATGAGGGAGGGAGTGATATCGCTGGCCCAAGCGTGTGTCTTGCAAGGCTTGTGAACCAAAGTTAGGCTATTTTTAGATGGGTATTGAGTAAATAGCTTTTTATTTTTATTGCCAAGTGGCACACTCAAAATTCTCTATGGTTATAAGATAGCCTTGTTAAAGATCAGTGTTTTCAAATACCATTCTGTTTTTAAATCAACTGTGCCGAAAGCGTGATTTTGATTCTTTGTTTATTTTATTTTATTATTTTATTTTGTTTTATTTTAATTTTTTTTAGCTAACGACTTCATTGGGTTGAGAATCAGTAGTTTACCTTTTCTTGATGCTGCCATCTAAGCCTGAGCTTAAGATCGTCTCTGTACTTGGGCAGAACCCTTTGGCCCATCTGCAAATGGGCAGCTCTACCCTACGAAGGTCACCCGAGTCCCCAAGCCACAGGTGGGAATGAGGTTTGTTGCAAGCAAGGTCTGTGCTGCTCCTTCTGGGCCACGGCAGAGCCTGAGTGACTTGAGGACCTCCTGTCCAGAAGCTTTCCCTGACACCCCACCTTCTTGGACTTCTTGGAGAGTGTGTCTGCCCCATGCCTTTTGGGGCCCACACCTGGGGGCCACATATGGACACCTCTTTTCTACAACGTTTTTATAACCCATTGCTGGGCATGTAGAAAGTACTAATTGGCTGAGTGCCTGATGGCACCATCCCAAACAGCACAACGAAGTGAGAAGCCTTAAAATGACACCCTAAATCCTGGAAGGAAGACGTCATGGGCAAAACAGAAACTTCAAGACCAGGGGGTCCCGAGCTGGAATCCTGGCTCTGCTACTCACTGACTATGAGCTTCATCAAGGGCCATGGCTCTTCTGAGCCCCGATTTGTTGACCTGTGTAATGGGAATGATGGTCTTCGTACATCACAGG
>NW_024340494.1:0-731 GCF_902729225.1 Pteropus medius | reverse complement strand
TAGAGACTCCCGAAGAAGCCAGGGTCGCTGGTGGGAGGGGCCCGGGCGGCCGCCACAGTGACCTCTGCTTCTCGGCACAGTTCAAGGAGGAAATCTCTCGGAGGTTTAAGGCCCAGCAGGATCAGCTGGTCCTGATCTTTGCCGGCAAGATCCTCAAGGACGGAGACACACTGAACCAGCACGGGATCAAAGATGGGCTCACCGTCCATCTGGTCATCAAGACCCCTCAAAAGTGAGTTCAGGAGAGGAGCAGGTCCAGCCTGCGACTGGACCACTTTTCTCCATCTGTTTCCTCACCCATCCGTCAGCGGGGCCTGGGGGCCTCTGCCAGGGCCCAGGAAGGGGGCTCTGGATACGTGGCCAGGCAGCGCACCGATCTCACTGGCAGGGCAAGGGATCCTGCCTTCCCTCCCCCCGCCCGACCTACTGACCACCCCCAGCATCACCCCGCCCCAGCCTCGGGGCTGCTTAGCACGCGGCCCGGGTTCAGGGGGACTCGGGGACAGGGGACGGTTGTCTTTCCTCCTCCTGTGGTCCCGTGAACAGGAATTTCTTTCTCTGTCCTCAGGGCTCAAGATCCAGCTGCCACCACTGCTTCTTCGCCCTCCACTCCAGACCCTGCCTCAGCCCCCTCCACCACGCCCGCCTCACCCGCCACCCCTGCCCAGCCCTCCACCTCTGGCAGTGCCGCTTCGGACGCTGGCAGTGGAAGCCGGAGGAGCAGTGGTGGG
>NW_024340493.1:0-2192 GCF_902729225.1 Pteropus medius | reverse complement strand
GAGTACATTGGCTAATGCATCTACAATGACCGTAACTTCTACACCAAATTTGTCCCCTGATATCTGTAAACGTATTGCCTTACATCCGTCCCCAACTTGGCCCTGTCCAGAGACCTCCTTAATAAGCCAAGGGACATCTCACCTCAGGGTATTGCTAGTTGCCGATCTTCATGCTTGCAGTGCTTTTCCCCTGATATCCCCATGCTCCCTGACCTGTCCTCAGTCCTGTCTTCGTTTCGATGTTATCTTTCCCATTTTGTATTCCCAGAACTTAGAAAATCGCCTGGCACATAATATTCACACACTAAGTGTTTTTCTGTGTGTGAGTTGTCATGGCATGCACTCAGCTCTCCCAATGAGAAGTGGGAGCGTTCATTGTAGGAACAGGACAACACTCCTTTTTCCAGACTAAAATTACGCCTATATAGGTTGTATTCACCATATAAATTCAACTCAGAGGCAAAAAGTAGAGTCTTCCTGGAATGGGGAAATTTGATCTTTCAGTTGAGTACTCTGTGCTGCCCTGTTAAGTACTTGTCACAGATACATTCAAACTAAAGTTCATTTAGCCCTCAGAAGTACTTTATCAAGTAGCTACTACATTAAGAAGGTAAGCGTTCTGGACCTTATTCAAATAAACATTGGAAACGTTATTGAATATTTATAGCTATGGAAAACAATAGTAAGAATGAGTAAATACGGAGCTGATTGATACTGCATTTACTTCAACGAGTACAAACTCAATTATAATTAAAAGTTATATCAACTATAGCAAAGGAGGGTTTTTTTACCTATCAAAAATATATTCCACAAAACTTAAACTAGCTCCACTTTAATGTACAAATCGCCATTTCATTATAGCCGAAATGAGACATAGTATAGCCCATTGGGAATTCTGAACAGCTACCACCAGCAGGGGCAGAAAATCGGATGTGAAAAACTCTAGCTTAATCTAAAACACCGTCACATTTCGTACATCTAATCATATCTTAAAGCAAAAGCGGTTTTATCTTTAAAAAGAGAATGGAAAATGCTGGTGCCGTTTTCCTTCTAGAGGTGGTTGGTGTGTTCTGTGTCTCAGCAAGTCTCCTCGCTCTCCAGGGAGATACAAAAAAAGCTCAACCCATTTAGAATTGTGAACCACACCCGTGACTGATAAGTAGTTTGGTGCTTTGAAGACTACAAGATAAACGCAGTGTTTCAGAAATGCCATATTTAGAATGATCAAAAAATAAATGGACAACGGATATGACTAATGTGGAAGGGAGTAGATCCAATAACGTAACTGCCCATGAAGAACACTTGGGACGGTGCTGGTGACATAGGTGATAAACATGCAAGTTTTTGAGAAGATCCATATGACAAAGCCAGTGGGTGAAATAAGAACACTGTTAGGTGATTCTCACTTGGTGACTAGGATGTTGTTTCTGAAAAGAATCCCCAGAGCCAATTTTATGTCTCTGTTCCTTAGGCTGTAAATAAAGGGGTTTAACATGGGGGTCACTGCTGTATACATCAGAGAGGCTATCATGGCTTTGTCATTGGAATCGCTTAATGAAGAGGAAAAGTACAGAGCTATAATTGTTCCATAGAAGAGAGACACCACAGAGAGGTGGGAGCCACATGTGGACAAAGCTTTGTGGAGGCCTGTGGTCGAGGAGACTCTCAGGATAGTGGCCCCAATACGGCCATAAGAGACCAGGATAGCACAAAAAGGAAAAATGACAACCAGAGCCCCTACAGTGAATATGACGATCTCGTTGACAGAGGTATTTGAGCAGGACAGCTTGAGTAGGAGGGGAAGGTCACAGAAGAAGTGGGGAATGATATTGTCAGCACAGAAGGACAGTTGGACCAGGAGGAGGGTGTCTAAGAGGGCAATGCCACAGGAGACAAGCCAGGACCCAGCCACTAGAAGCACACACAGCCCCTCCCTCATGATGGCGGTATAGTGCAGAGGGTGAAAGATGGCCACGTACCTGTCATATGCCATCATTGCAAGAAGGAGACTGTCAAGACAGCCAAAAACTATGAAAAAATACATCTGTAAAATGCACCCTGCATAGGGGATGAACTTGTCCTTAGAGTGAATGTCCCTCAACATCTTTGGGACAGTGACAGATGAAAAGGAGACATCAGTGAAGGCCAAGTGGCTGAGGAAGAAGTACATGGGCGTGTGGAGGCGAGAGTCC
>NW_024340492.1:0-365 GCF_902729225.1 Pteropus medius | reverse complement strand
GATAGATAATTGATAGATAGATAGATAGATAGATAGATAGATAGATAGATAGATAGATAGATCGATAGATAGAAAGACAGACAGACAGATGACAGATAGGTGGATAAATGGATAGATTGATAGATGGAATGATGGGTGGATAGATAGATAGATAGATGGATAGATAGATAGATGATAGATTAAATAAAGTCATCTAATAGAGCACTAGGTTAGGTTTTGAGGGTTTTTTTCCACTTCCTGTTTTGCTATGGCTCTTTTTTTTCCCCTCCACTTTCCTCAATGAAAGTAAATGCATCTTTCTGGCTGATGGATTTTCCTTCTTTCATCAAACATGCTAACATTCTACCTTTAGAGATAAAATTTAT
>NW_024340491.1:0-586 GCF_902729225.1 Pteropus medius | reverse complement strand
GAATTTCCCTGGACCTTGGCCTTGGACTCACTCATGTGAGTTACTTTGACCAACAAAATGTGAGCAGATGTGAACCAGGGTTGAAATGTGCTTGCAAAGTGGAGTTTGCCCTCTTGTACTTCTGCCACCACCATGAGAAGAGCATGCCCTGGCTAGGGCAGTGACTCTAGGAGCACTCTTTGGTTCCAGGAGGATGTAGGACATGCAGAGCAGAACCAGCCGACTTGAATATTTGTGAATGAGAACAAACATGTATTATTTGTGCCACTGAAATTATGTGCTTGTTTGTTATATGTCTTATTGTGTTAAAACTGGTACCAAGAGAGGGGTGTGTTAGCAACAAAAATATGCAGCACTGGCTCTGGGATCAAGTGGTGAGCAGTTGGTAAAATGTGATAGAAGGCTTGAAAAAAGGTGACCCATATGATGTAGAGATGAAACACATGGTAAAACTGGCACTCTACGGTAACTTGAAGAGAGCACGTGGGTTTAAGTAAGATAGTTTCCAGACAAAATGTTGAAAGCAAAAGCTGACTCCTTTATGTTGCATTCGATAAGGATTTCCAAAAAAGATAACTCATAAAGG
>NW_024340490.1:0-821 GCF_902729225.1 Pteropus medius | reverse complement strand
ATCTCAGACTCTCAAAAGGTTTAGTTATCTGCAGTACTGTCTACCTCTGCAAGTGGGGGCTGAACAAAGCAGTCGAAAGGAAGATTAGGTGAGTTCATTTAGAAAGAACTTGTAGATCCCCTTCCCAGGCAAGAAACTTCTCCTGGCCCTGCTGAGCACAGGACTGGAGATTTGTTCTCTGGAGAGGGTAAAGCAAAGGGTTTTTGGATACATGGACACACAGCACCATTAAGGATGAGCTTATCATACCCTCCAAAATGAACCCTAAGCAAAGATATCCATAATAGATGTCAAACCATCCAATTCTCTTCCCTAAATTGACCCTCAAAGCAGAAGATTGAAAGAGTTGTTCCTGAAGAATTTGACTATTCCCTAAAAAAAGAAAAAAACTGCTGTAGGGGGTTCCTGCAATGAAATGAGGCTTGACAACTGTCAGGTACCCCCAGAGGGTCCCAGCCAGAGCACCCTCTGGGGGTACCTGACGGTTGTCAAGCCTCATCCTTTGGCCCAGGGCATCCTCTTAGCAGGTTACCAAATATCCGAGAAGCTAAAACAAATATACAAGAAAAAAACATCTTGGAGGAAACAGAGAATGTGCAGGAAGAAGAAAATTTCAAATAGAAAAAAATGTTACCAAAAAATAATAGTAAATGAACCTTAAAGGAATAAAGATGGGGCTCTTGGAAATTAAAATATGATAGTAAGACCAAAAATCCTAATGGGAGGATCGAAAGGAAAAGTTGAGGAAATCTTCTAGAGCATAGAGCAAAAACAAAAAGAGATGAAATTGGGAGAAAAATGATAAGAAAATGAGGAGTTTC
>NW_024340489.1:0-304 GCF_902729225.1 Pteropus medius | reverse complement strand
AAAAAAAAAAAAAAAAAAAAAAAAAGAAAAGAAAAAGAAAGAAAAGAAAAAGAAAGAAAGAAAGAAAGAAAAAAGAAAAAGAAAAGCAAGCAAGCAATATCTAGGAAAAGACTCCACCAGAACCCTTAACAATAGGTGGCAACTTTCCCCACAAATTATTATGGAAGGTTCCTAGAGGATAGTTCAGTGGTTTTAACCTGGTCTCAGCTGGTACCCACAGAAAATATTCAGAGTCTTAATTTAGCCTTTAAAGACATTAAATCCCCTCAAGCCTGGGGGAATAAACAGCTCCCACCCTTAAATG
>NW_024340488.1:0-337 GCF_902729225.1 Pteropus medius | reverse complement strand
AGAGTCCATTTGATGTTGCAAGCCTGGGATCTGGGACCTTGGAAGACACAAGTCAAGTCTCCCCAGTGTCTCCCCTGTGACAGCTTGAACATCGTCACTTTCTTCATAGGAAAAACATCCTTTCAAGCTCTCAGCTCGGCCGTCGTTTTCTCTTGGAGGAAAATCTACTCAGATTTAGCCCATCGTTCCAGTCTCCCAGCAGCTTCTCTGCGACTGTGTCTCATCTGCCATCTTCCTCTCCCTCTGGACTGTGTGCACATTGAATGGGATTGTCTTTGTCCTTACTGAGGCCATTGATAAAACAAAACAAAACAAAACAAAAAACCAAAAACAAAAA
>NW_024340487.1:0-308 GCF_902729225.1 Pteropus medius | reverse complement strand
AAAAAAAAAAAAAAAGGACTTCGTATACCAAAAAGTACTTTGTAATGCAGAGATCATGGGGTATAAAGTCTGATGAGATGCCTGATGTGATACAAAAAGCCCATTTTGTAATACCCCGGGCCTGATTCATCAGCTGTAAATGAGGCAAATGGACCTTACTCTGATCACAGTGCTCAGCCATTTCCCCTAGTCTTCGCATCCTTGATGTGGACACCTCACTGTCAAAAACTGTACCTTTTATTACATGCATGATTTTAGAATGTCGGGCTGGGGGGCATGTGGCTTCCCCCAGCTTGTCCCTGCTCCCC
>NW_024340486.1:0-564 GCF_902729225.1 Pteropus medius | reverse complement strand
GAGGGTGAGACTTCACTCGTTTGTGGATGGGTCTGTTCTAATTGCAGGTGACAAGGGGCTGTGAAGGCGGGAGCCTCGGATTCTGGGGCCCCTGTGACCAAGCGGGACTTTCCAGGGAAGGTGACCGGCCCCCACCGCCCGCCTCAGCTGAGGGGCCACTGGCCTCGCAACAGGCTCTCTGCATCCTCATCTCCCCGGGGTCATCTGGACCGCCCCCTAAGTCACTGCAGCTGCGGGAGCTGGGGAAGCAGCCCCTGGAACTCCTGACGTGTCATGTCGTATAAATGGGTTTTCGGGGCAGGCTGGTTGGTTGGCGGGAGCCCCCGGACTGCCCTGGGTCCTGACGACTTCCAGCTCCACTCGGCAGGCAAGGCCAGCCCCCTGGGGTGTCAGAGGGTCCAGCCAGGCCCAGGAACTAACCACCTGTGAGGGGGCGGGAGACCTTCAAGGCTCTGGGATGGCGTCACAGAATTTTAGCATGACAACTGGCTGGCGGAGGATGTGTCACCACAGGGACTGTTTACAGTAACCCTGCCCGGCCCTGGTTGCTCTGCCATGCGGGTT
>NW_024340485.1:0-439 GCF_902729225.1 Pteropus medius | reverse complement strand
ATTTTAGGGTTATGTTTAGAATTAGGTTTAGCTTTAGCTTTAGATTTAGGGTTATGATCTGGGTTAGGGTTAGTGCTAGTGTTACATTTAAAATTTGAGTTAGATTTAGGGTGCTTAGCGGTAGAGTTAGTTTTAGAGTTAAATAGGATCAGGATTAGTTTGGGGGTCAAGATTTAAGGTTAGGGTTATTGATAGTGTAAAATTTAGGGTTAGGTTTCGGGTAAGAGGTTGAGTTAGTTTTAGTGTTAGAGTTATGGTTAAAGTTAGGGTTACATTAATGTTAGGTCTATGGTTAGGGTTAGAGTTAGTGTTAGGGTTAAGGTTAGGTTTAGGGTTAGGATAAGAGTTTAGAATTAGGATTAGGTTTAGGGTTAGGGTTATGTTAAGGTTAGGGTTAAGGTTAGGGTTAGGATTTAGGGTTAGTGTTAGTGTTAGGGTA
>NW_024340484.1:0-476 GCF_902729225.1 Pteropus medius | reverse complement strand
TCCCTGCCACCAGTGCACAGGGTCCCCTTTCTCCACAAAGGATACTGCCTTTGATCATCTCCGGTTCACACTCGTAATCCCACTCGATTTTACTAATTCGGTGATAAAGTTGAGCCACATACCTGCACAAAACAAAACAAAACAAAACAAAAAAGAGAAAAGAAAGTTACCCCAGTGCCGATGCCCACACACGCACAGGCAGGCACACACTCACACTGGCGTCTGTGGGACCTACATGGCTGCAGGGATGGTGACCGTCGTGTCCTCGTCAACGTCCCTCTCCCATTTTTCGAGATCGGCCTGGATCTCCTTGAGGTCCTCTAGCTCCCTGGAGAGCTGAGTAAAGCAGGTAGTTAAGGACCCTCGGCTTCAGAGGTGGGCTGCCCCGTGCGAACTAACACCGGCCACGTGGGGCCCGGGGCCTCTGGTGAAAAGCATGTTTTCTAGTGTGAACAAATCTGCGCCTCCGGGTGAGG
>NW_024340483.1:30000-34714 GCF_902729225.1 Pteropus medius | reverse complement strand
ATAGTTATATCCTCCTCCCAAATCCATTGTTTGTCTCCCTTCTTGTCCGCTCATCATATACACCTGAGGTATAACATGAACCAGCACACAAAATCCAGTATTATTTTTCCAATAGTTAAGATTAATACAGGGAGTTAAACCAGTATTACAAGCAAACCAAGTGCCACTAGGGGCCGCTAAATAAGTAGAAGAGGTGCTATTTACTAAAATAGATGATTTACAATTTTCCTTATACCTAGATTTATTAACTCTATAAGTGCTAGTATACACACAAGTTCCCTTTCCTTGTAAATCTCCCAACGTTACAGATGGGTTTTTGGTTCCCAAGGGCAAATAGTAACATTCGGAGATGTTACATTCCTAATAGCAGTTTGATCTGTGCCAAGGTTAGCAATGACACCAAGTCCTACATAATAAGGTGGGGCAGGGTTCAGACAAAACCAACAATCCTTTGTAGCATTTGAGTTACTGTCATTAGCAAACTTATAAACATTATTCAGCATGGTCAAGACAGATTTAGGAGTATCCCTGGGGGGGTCTATAAGGCTGTCTAGGTCTATGTCCTTTGTTGGCATTATTAGTGCTCCTAGTAATTGCTGACTGTGTAGGAGTTAAGGTGTTTAACCCTCCGTCATTAGGCCTAACAGGACCTAGAACTAACGGTGGAATCCTGACAGGCTTTTTCTGTATTGTTATTAACACTCCAGGATCAGTTCCAAAAACATACAACCTTAATTCCCAGGTTTTTCCAATCATCCAAGATGGATCTTCCCAATTTTTGACAGCAAAAATGATAGGATTGCATTTCCCTGCTGTGGCACAGGAGGACTGACTAGGTCGTGTAAGAGTCAGAAAGGGGTCTGTCTGTGTTCTCCTAAGGGGCTATGGTCTCACAACCCCAATGGCCACAATAATATTGGTTTAGCTTATGGCAAGTGCTTTGGCCTTCTCTGGGACACATATATAACTGTACTTGTTGAATACCTCTTTTTTTGTCCTCCCTGCCACAACCATACCAGGGGTCAGATAAAAAATTAGCATCACTTATAAAATTAAATTTCTTTCCTAATATATCACACAAATCCACATGAAATGTAGGCTGGTACATAGTCTGGTTTACTAATATGGGAATGCCTGTTTCTGATTTAATTAATTCCCATTTAGCCTGTTGAGGTTGATGAGGGTTCCCTTTTACATTATTGATAACAATTAACCCAATTATAATCATTCCCGCGAGAGTCTTATCTTGAGTGGATCCTCTGTGGGTGTTGCCTTCCATTTCTCTGTCTCTGGGGGAGGTTGAGCTGTCTTAAGGCGGGTATGGTGAATCCAATGTCTTTTTCCTGCAACTTTGACAGCCGTTGGTGTGGTCAGGATTACTGGAAACGGACCATCCCACCAGGGCTCTAGGCTAGCAGGCTGGATCTTTTTTATCCACACCCAATCGCCTGGATGATGTGGGTGAGGCTGTGATGTCCCCGGAGTCGGTCTAGCAGCTTTAATCAAGCCCTTGACTTGATTTTGGGTTTGTTGCAAGGCCTGTAGAGACTTAAGGAGACTTGTATTATTACTCATTGTAACCTTTTCAATTCCAATTTTAGGGAGTAAAGGGGGAGGTCTCCCAAACATTATTTCATAAGGGGAAATTCCCATAATATATGGAGTACACTGGGCCCATAACAAAGCAAAAGGAAGAAGGCTCACCCAATTCTCCCCAGTTTCCAGCTTAAATTTAGTTAAAGTTTCCTTAAGTGTTCTATTCATCCTTTTTACTTGTCCTGAACTCTGAGGTCTGTAAATACAATGTAATTTCCAATTAATCCCTAATACCTTAGCTAACATTTGACTTGTTTGGGCAATGAATGCCGGGCCATTGTCGGACCCCAATGATAAGGGCAAGCCAAATCGAGGCACTATTTCTGTAATTAATTTCTTAGCTACTACTTGTGCAGTTTCCATCTTTGTGGGGAAGGCCTCAGTCCATCCAGAATAGGTGTCAATGAATACCAGAAGATATTTAAATCCAAAAGTGCCAGGAGCAACTTCTGTAAAGTCCACTTCCCAGTGCTCTCCAGGATCTTGTCCTCTTAATCGAGTGCCGATATTTTCCTTTGGGATGGGGCGAGAGTTGACCTGTGTACATATTGGGCATCGTGCACTCACATCCCGAGCCTTTGAGGTTAGTCCAGGAATATAATAGTCTCTTTTTAGCAGTTCAATTAACTTAGTTCCTCCAAGATGGGTAGTATTATGTATCTGGCTAATTAAGGTGTTACCAAGCGCAGCAGGGAGGACCGGCTTTCCATCTGGAATCCAAAGCCACCCATGTTTAAACTTCCCGTGCAGTTGTTTCCCCAACTCTATATCTTGGGGGCTATAGTCTGGAGCCTGTACCAAGGGGGGCACAAGAAGGGGACCAATTATGACGTTAGTCCCCACTGGTTTTCTGGCTACTTCCTTTGCTGTTTTATCTGCCAAGCGGTTTCTTTTTTCTACCGCTCCTTCCCCTTTTTTGATGGCCGGGGCAATGGATAATAGCCACTTTCTTAGGTAGCCAGATAGCCTCCAAAAGAGCCAAAATCTGCTCCTTGTTCTTAATTTTCTTTCCCCCTGATGTCAATAGTCCTCTTTCCTTGTACAGGGCTCCATGTACATGTGCCGTTGCAAAGGCATATCGGCTATCAGTGTAGATGTTTACAGTTTTATCCTTTCCCCACCGTAAAGCTTGTGTTAGAGCTATAAGATTAGCCCTCTGTGCCAATGTCCCATGGCTTAGGGCCTGTGCCCATATCACATCCCTGACCGTTACTATGGCTGCCCCGGCATACCTTGCTCCGTTGGATACAAAACTGCTTCCATTGGTAAATAATACCGCATCCGGATTAGGCCACGGCTCATCCTTCAAGTCTGGCCGTAGTCCAGTTACCTGCTCAAGGTGCTGAACACGGTGATGCAATGGAGCCTGCGGGTCATCATCCGGGAGCAGCGTGGCAGGGTTCAGGGCTGCAGTTTTTAAAAACTGGGTCTGTGGGGGGTTAAGCAACAGTACCTGGTACTGAGTAATCCGGGCGTTGGAAATCCATCTTTCAGGAGGGCTGCGCAGCATGGCTTCAACTGCATGTGGAGCCACAATTTCAATATTTTGGCCCAAGGTCAATTTTAAAGCATCTTTGGTCAATATAGCAGTAGCAGCTAGTGCTCTCAGGCAACTAGGCCTTCCTCCAGCCACCGGATCTAGTCGCTTTGAGAGATATGCCACTCGTTGCTTAAATAGTGGCTTTTAATTTCTGGAGCAAATCTCTTCCAAGCAAAGGAAAAGGACATTCAGGCATAACTAAAAACGAATGCGTGATGGTTCCCTTTCCCAAGTCAGTAATTTTTGCCTGTGTCCATGGGTATGCCTTCCCTTTCCCAGTGACTCCTTGAATTACAGTCTTTCTTTGGATAACAGACCAGCAGTTTCTGTTAAAACTGAGTAAGTTGCACCAGTATCAGCTAAAAAGTTCACAGGTTTGCCCCCTACTTGTAAAGTTACCTTGGGCTCTCGGGGGCTCATTAGATAAGAGCCCTGACGCCCCTATTCATCTTCCAAAAGAATGAGGGGCCTTTTTTCTTCTCACCTCCTGGTTGTTCCTTTTCAGGGCACTCATTCTTCCAATGTCCTTTCTTTTTGCAAATAGCATATTGGTCTCTTCCTAGCCTAGGTTTTCTATTTTGGCCTTCTTCGTTGCTAGGTCCCCCTCTATGGTTAGGGTTTTTTTTTTTCCAAGGAGGTCGGTTTCCTTGTTGTCCCACAAACATGACCTTTTGCACACCGTCCCTATTGTTAAAGACCTTCTGAGCTATTTCTAATAATTTGGATAAATTTTCTCCCTTAAAACCTTCCAATCTCTGTAACTTCTTTCTAATGTCAGGGGCCGACTGGCTAATAAAGGCCAAATTAATGGCTCTTCTATTGTTGGGGTCCTCCGGGTCAATAGGTGTATATAAGCGGTAAGACTCTAATAGTCTTTCCAAGAATGCTGCAGGTGACTTGTCCTTAGTCTGAATTACTTCACTTACCTTGGACAGATTTATTGGTCTACGTGCAGCAGCCCGGAGTCCCTGTAGCAGAAACTGGCGATACCTTAGGAGAGCCTCCTTACCTTGATCTGTATTTGGATCCCACTGGGGACGTTGAGTCGGAAACACAGCCTGTACCCTGGTTAAGTCTGCTGTAGGCTGCCCATTTGGGTTTGTTACTCCTCTAGCCGCCTCCCGCAAAATTCTTTCCTTTTCTTCAGTAGTGAATAAGACCTGTAAGAGCTGTTGGCAATCATCCCAAGTGGGCTGATGGGTAAAGAAAATAGACTCTAAAAGGGAGATTAGTCCTTGTGGTTTCTCTGAAAAGGATGGCGTTTGCAATTTCCAATTATATAAATCACTAGTACTGAATGGCGAGTAGATGACAGTAGGCTCACCGCCACCTCCTGGAATCACCTTCAATGGGGCTTGAACAGATACTGGCTCTTTTCAGGGAGGTTGAATCAGGGGAAGGTGGCCTATGACCCCTAGACCGGGTTACAGGAGGTCCCGGTCCCTCCGGAGGAGGATGTCTACCCCCATTTTCATTATAGGGTGGCGGATACCAGCCATCCTCCGAGGGAGGTCCCTGCAACACCGGTGGGGGCTTCTTAAAATCCTGGGGTATGGCTGCCATTACAGTAACGGGTGC
>NW_024340483.1:0-25000 GCF_902729225.1 Pteropus medius | reverse complement strand
AGGATCTCCAATGTTATATTGTATAAGAGTGGTGATAGTGGGCAGCCTTGCCTTGTTCCTGCTCTTAGAGGAAAGTTTTTTTAGTTTTTCACATTAAGTTAAATGTTGACTGAGGGTTTGTCATATATGACCTTTATTATGTTAATGTACTTTCCTTCTATACCGATTTTGTTAAGTGTTTTGATCATGAATGGATGCTGTACCTGGTCAAGGCTTTTTCTGCATCTATTGATATGATCATATGATTCTGATTTTTCACTTTGATTATGTGGTCACATTAATCGATTTGAGTATGTTGAACCATTATTGTGCCCCTGGGATGAAGTCCACTCAATTGTGGTGTATAATCTTTTTAATGTGTTGCTGTATTCGCTTCGCTAGTATCTTATTTAGTTTTTTTGCATCTGTGTTCATGAGACGTACTAGTCTGTAGTTTGTGTGTGTGTGTGTGTGTGTGTGTGTGTGTGTGTGTGTGTGTGTGTTATCTTTATGAGGTTTTGGTATCAGGGTAATATTGGCTTCATAAAGTGAGTTAGGAAGTATTGCCTCCTCTTCTATTTTTTTGAGGATTTTGAGGAGAATAGGCATTAATTCTTCGAATGTTTGATAGAATTCACTGGTGAAGCCATTTGGTCTTAAACTTTTACTTTTGGTACTTCTTTTTAATTTAATTTTTTTATTTTACTTAGTTTCAAATAAACAGTACATTGGTTAGACATCTATATATTTCATAAAATGATCCCTTCAATTGTTCCCTTCTTTCCCTGAACCTCCACCTATCCAACGTATTAATGCTAATTGCATTCTCTATGCCATGCTCCCCGTCCCCCTGACCATCCATCAGCTACTAATTTGTACTTCTGTTTCTCCCTTAAATTCTGTTAGTAATTTTTTAAACATATTTCAAGGCTCCCTCTTTGAGAGCATAGGTGTTAATAAGTGTTATGTCTTCTTGGTGTACGACTCCCTTTATCATTATGAAGTGTCCCTCAGTATCTTTCTTTACCTTTTTTTATTTTGAAGTCTATTTTGACCAATATTAGTACCACTACTCCCACTTTTCTCTGAATGCCATTTGCTTGAAATAGGATTTTCCACCTTTTCACTTTGAGATGTGTCTCCTGGAGGCAGCATATGGCTGGGTTTTGTTTTTGATCCAATCTCAACTATGTGCCTTTTATAAATGGAGTTCAGTCCATTTACATTTTGGGTGATTATTGAAATATCAGGTTTTTCTGTAACCATTTTATCTTTTGCTTTCTGGTAGCTCACTGTTTCCATCACTTCCTTGTCCTTGTGTTTCTGATTTTTTAAATTTTGGTTGGGTTTTGTGATTTTTCCCTCTAGTCCTTCTTGTTTTATGTCATATATTTCAGTTCTGAATCTCTGGTGTGTGGTTACCATTAGAAATATGTAGTGGGTAGTTGTATATATACATAGTAACTCATTTTCTTCTGTGTGTACCTTATCTCCATTTCCCTTTGCGAATCTGAATCTTCGAATCCTCCCCTTTTCAGTCATCGTTGTGTCAATTTGTCCCTATGTATGCCAAACGTTCATTACTATCTTGCTATAGCAAATCTCTCCTTATCATTTAAGCTTATAATGCCATGTCCTTAGTAATGGTTGCACTCCTCTGCTTCTATCTGACCGATAGTCGCCTTACACTTAGCTATGTATCTTTTTTTGTCATTTTGTTTTAAGTGAGCTGACCCTTTTCAGTATTTTTTGTAATGCAGGCTTCATAGTGGAGAATTACCTCAGTTTTTATATGTCTGGAAAAGTCTTTATTTCTTTTTCATATCTAAAGAAGAGCTTTACTGGATACATTATTCTTGGCTGGTAGTTTCTTTCATATAATAGTTTGAATATTTGATTACACCCCTTTCTGACTTTTAAGGTTTGTACTGAGAAGTCCGACGGTTATCTAATGGGTTTTCCTTTATAGGTTACTGTCTCCTTTTCCCTGGGTGCCCTGAGAATTCTGTCTTTGTTGTTGATTTTTGATAATTTTAATACAATTTGTCTTGGAGAACGCCTTTTAGGGTTGAGATAATTGGGTGTTCTGTTGACTTCTTGAATTCCAAGCTCCACCTTATTCCTTAGATTTGGGAACTTCTCATCAACTATTTGTCTGAACATGCTTTCTAATTCCTGCTCCTTTCCTCACCTTCAATAATGCCCATTATTCTTATGTTTCCTCTCCTGATGGTATCAGCTAGTTCTTGTATTTCCCTTTCATTCTTTTTCATTCTTCGGTTTCTCTCTTATTCTTTCTATTTTATTTCTAGATTTCTGTCTTCGATATCAGTTCTTTTCCTCAATTTAGTCAACTCTAATTCCTAAGCTTGCTATTTTATTTTTCATCTTTTGCAGTGTGTTCTTCATCTCCAGATGTTCTATTTGGTTCTTTTTGAGAGTTTGAATCTCCTTGCTAAAAAAGCCATTCTGTTCGCCTAGTTGTTTTTTGTTTGTTTGTTTGTTTGTTTGTTTTCAATTCCTGAAATTATTGATTTAAGTTGTTTTGGATCTCATTGAGTTTTTTCAGAAGTAACATTCGAAATTCTCTGTCACTTAAGTCACATATTTCTATGTCTTTATGTCTATTTTCTGGAGATTTTTATCTTTCTTTCTGAGCTGCCTTGTCACCTTGGTTGTTCATGGTGTTTAATGGATTATTTCTCCACCTGAGCATAATGGAAGTGTATTCTGTTTTTTGTTTGTTTGTTTGTTTTTTCCAGAAAGATTTATAATATAAATGTCTCTCTTGAGCCTGTTGGCAGGAAGGAATTTTTCTTTTGTTTTCCAGTAGGTTGCATCTAAACCTCTTGGATCCCTGTTTTATATAATGTCTTAATACTGTTTTTTTTCTTATAGATATTCAATCATGCTCAGTACCCTCAGTCTCTTTCCCTGTATGTTTTAGAAACAGTTTGGGTAGCATATGCTCAGATTCCCCTGGGGCTCCATGGTGTTGTGGTGTTAGGTTTTGGAGGTTATTTGGGGAGGGGCCTCTGGGTAGGAGGATGGGGATTGAGGCTCAGCCTCACGTTTTGCAACCGTGGCTGTTAATAATCAACTGTTGTTTCTCTGCCATTCCTGCTTTTTTGCCATTCCTAATTCTCTTCCAACCTCACTTCTCTGCTTTTTGCCCTGATGCCCGGGAGCTGCTTCTGGCCACATGGAGCTTATAGCTCTCCTAGGCAAGGTTGTTCAGGGAACCCGCCACACCTTCTCTCCTCTCCCTCCTCCTGCAGGGATCTACGGCTGCGAGAAGCAGCTTCTTTCTTTCTCCAAGTCTACCAGCCAACTCCTGGGGTTCTGACCTGTGGTAGCTCTTATGCGCAGATCCCACTCTGCACTTTGGATGTTTTTTGTTGAGTTTTAGATGTTCAGCTTATTGTTGTTTTAAGGAGAGAGATCTGGGAATGTCTCTCACTCTTCCATGTTTCTGATATCACTCGAGTTAATTTTTATGTATGGTGTAAGATAGTGGTCCAGTTTATTTTGCATGTAGCTGTCCAGTTTTTTCAACAGAATTTATTGAAGCAAATATTCTTTCCCATTTGTATATTCTTGGATTCTTTGTTTTAAATTAATCGACCATATGTGCATGGGTTAATTACTGGGCTCTTCTGTTCCACCAATCTATGTGTCTGTTTTTATGCCAATACCTTACTGTTTTGATTACTATAGCTTTGTAATTAGTTTAAAAGCAGGGACCATGATGTCTCTAGCTTTGTTCTTTTTTCTCAAGATTGCTTTGGGTATTTTATTTTTAAAAAATAAAAATTATTTCCACACCTGTTGGACTATACTGTGTCAAATTCCTTGAACAGTGGTCATAGTCCTAGGTTTGCTATTCTGATGCTTTTCTGCCCTGTAAACATCAAAATAAGAGGTACCATTTTTATCACCAGAGGACATTAGTGGGGGCCAGAAGAGGTGTAAGAGACTCCCTCAAAGGACAGTAGAAATGAGCTGGGCCTGGAAAAGTAGCCGATTTGAATAAACAGAAGCTAGCTAGGAGGAAATTTCAGGAGGAGTGAACGACATGATTAAATGTGTGGAGGCAGGAATAAGAGGAAAAACTGGAAAGACCAGCTTAGCTAAAGAAAAAATGCTTTCTGGGTAGTAGTTGGAGAGGTAGATGAAAGATAATGTGGGAAAATTTTATAAAGAAGCCATAATGACAAGCTGAGGAATTGGGATGTATAAGAGTAATAAAACCTGAGGTTATCCAGGCACAGTCTCAAGCAAGGCTCTACCCTTCTGCCAGCAAATGTTAAAATGGCACGAAAGGGCTTCTTATTTTTCCCTGGGACCTTTATCATCCTCCTCCTGGCACATAGTAGACACTCAGTAAATGCAATATTTCTCTTTCACTTTGTCTATAGAGTATAAGGTCAGAGTGACATCAACTTTCTTCTAATTCCAAAGACCACTTTAGATGTAAGTGAAAGTCACTGAGAGGTGAAATGTGGAGGCAATTCCTCAAGGACTTTCTCTCATATTTTCTTACTTGGAGATCACCTGAGAGGTTCACAAGACCTCCAAGAGACCCACTATATTTGATTATATTAACCTCAACAATAGGACAAACCAAAGTCTTATTGGTTTGTTGGTGTGTTAGTTTTCTGTTGCAGTATAACAAATTACCACAGACTTAAGAGACTTAAAACAACATTCATTTCACATTTTATAGTTCTATAGGTCAGAAGTCTGGCACAACATGACTGGATTTTTCCGCTAAGAGTATCACAAGCTAAAATCAATGTGCTGTCCAATCTGTTTTCAATTGGAAGCTGTGCTGAAAAATTCATTTCTAAGCTCATTCTTGTTGGCAAGATTCAATTCCTTGTAATTGTAAGCTTTATGTTTCTGTTTGCTCACTGATCATCTGATCCTAAAAGCCATTCTCAGAGCCTTCCATGTGGCCCCTACTATCCTTAGACTTGTCAGGGCATGCTAAATCCTTCTCATGATTGGTATTTCAAATTTCTTCTTCTCCCACCAGACTAAGAAAACTGTCTATTTTTAAAGGCTTATGTGATCAGGCCAGGCCCACCTGGATAACCTCCCTTTCACAGAGAAAATCATATCATATAACATAACCTAATCACAGGGATAAAATTTATTCTATTCACAGTGCCAGGGATTATGCAGGGTATGTACACTAGGGAAGTGGAAAATATTGAGGTTTATCTTTGAATTCTGCTTACTACAATTTATCCTTTGGCCTCAAAGATTTGCATCTCTCCAAAATACAAAGTAAATCTACCCCTCTAAGTTACCCAAATGTCTCATCTCAATACATCATCTCAAGTCCAAAATATTATTATCTAAATCAACTAAATCAGGTACAGAAGAGGCTCCTGGATATGATGTTAAGTACAATTCCTGAGACACAATTCCTCTCCATCTGTGAACCTGGAAAAATAAAGATGCAAGTTATCTTCTCCCAATACTCCCAACATATAATAATAAGGCATGCATAGGATAACAGTTACAAATATTCTGGTTCGAAAACAGATAAAGCAAAAACAAAAAAGGAGTCATCAATTTAAAGCACTTTTTAAATCCAACTAAACAAACTCTGGCCAGAGTTTTGGTCTCTTCATTATGCTCTATGAGATCTTGGTTCTATCATCTGTGTCATCCTTTCTTTTTCATGAAAGGTAGTACTTTTAGTTTTCTTTTGCAGCCGAGAAGTTTTATCAGCCTGTTTCCTGCTAGTAGCATTTTAGGAGTCTGATCATTTTCTTTCATGTTATACAATCTCTGTCTCTTTCAGTCCAAGCTGGAAGTGTTTCTGGTACATGTGTGATTGTCACATTTTTGTGTGGCTCTCATTGATTTCACATGGGTTCACACCATTATACAAAAAGCATCCACAGATCTTTCTGAGATAATCCCTTATCTACCTTTGACTTCTGCTAAGATGGCTAAGGGGCAATGACCTTAAATTTCTTAGAGGCCCCCTGGTTTGCTTGTGAATATCTGTGAAGCACACCCTCAGTTTTCTCTCTGTCAAATTCTCTTAATCCTAGTGTATTTTGCCATCTAAATAACCTAAGGATTTTCTAAGACATCCTGTCCTAGTTCTTTTTTGCTTAATAGTTCTTCCCTCAATTTATCTCTCTTCTCTCACATTTTACTATAAGCATCAAGAAAACCCAGACAGCACTTTCAAAACCTCAGTTATATATCCAGGTTCATCATTTACAAGTTCCACTTTCCAATTAAGTGAAGGACACAATTTAATTAAGCTTTCTGCTCCCACATAACAAGAATTGTCCTTTTCTTCAGTTTCCAATCGCATGTTTCTCACTTTGTTCTAAGCCCTCACAGGCACCATCCTTAAAGTCTCTATCATTACTAGCTCTATTAGTTCACAGCAAATTAAGCTGTTGCTAAGGCAAGTTAGGATTTCTCTCAAATGATCCTCACTTTCTTCTGAGTTCTTACTGGCAATATGTTTAATGTCTATATTACTAATAACGGTACCTTTCTAGCAATCTAAGTTTTCTATATTATGCTCCTCTAAATTATTCCAGCCTCCCTCCATTGCCTGATTACAAAGCCATTACCCCATGTTCAGTATTTACAGCTGCATTCAACTTCCAGGTATCAAAATCCGCATTAGTTTTCTATTGCTGTATAACAAGTTACCAGAAACTTAGAAGTTTAAAACCACAACCATTCATTAACTCAAAATTCTTTATGTTAGAAGTCTGGGCAGAGTGCAGTTGGGTTCTCTGCTCAGAGTATCACAGGATTGAAATCAAAGTGGCAGCTATACTAGCTTCTCATCTGGAGGCTTGGGGGAAGAAATATAGTCCAGTTCATTCTTATTGACAGAATTTCATTCCTTGAAGTTATAGGAGTAATGTCACCATTTCCTTACTGGCTATCAGCTCCCAGAGGCTACCTACATTCTTTAACACATGGCCTCCTCAATCTTCAAGCCAGTAATGATGCATCTAGCCCTTCTTATGCTCACCAGATAATCTCCTTTAAGTAGGGCATACATGGTGCAGTTTTTGACACAGTTCTCACCATTCCTTTATGTCTTTTTTAAGGTGATTGTTTTTTTTTTTTATTTTATGTTTCAGGTATACAGTACATTGGTTAGACATTTATAGTTTATGAAGTGGTTCCTCTGATTGTGTCTTATACCAGGCTTTTTTATACATTTTTTCACATGGCTGAGAAATAGAATGAAAAGATGATAAAGCATGTGGCCTCTGGAGCCAGACTGCTTGGGTTTAATTCCCAACTCTTCTACTTGTCAGCTATGTGAGTTTTGGCTAATTACTTTACTCTGTGTTTTAATTCCCACATCAATAAAAATGTAGATAATAATAGCATGGTACCTACCTTACATAGCTGTTGTAAGTATTAAATTTGATAATACCCATGAAGTGTTTAGAATAGTGCCCAGCACATAGTTAGTAATATAGAAGTGTTTATTAGTGCTGTTAAACTCCTGAAGGCATTTGAGTTTGTGTCTCCTGATTTCATTACAATTTTCCCAGTCACATATTTTACAGGTAAATCAATTAAAGCCTGAAGAGGTCAAAGAGTTGACCTGGTTGTCTGATCCCAGGGCCAGTGTCCTCAGTTAGTCTCTGCTTATTGACAACACAGTAATAATAATATTATAACAATGACTAACATAATATTTTTTATGTACCAAGTGCTGTTTCAATATTTAATAAATATTAACTCATTTAACTCCATGACAACTGCAGGGGGTAGGTAATAATATTTGTACTGTCTTAGTCGGTTTGGGCTTCAATAACAAAAATACCATAGACTGGGTGGCTTAAACAACAAACATGTGTTTCTAATAGTACTGGAGGCTGTAGAGTCTAAGATCTTAAATCAATTTGATTACCGATGATGGCCTTCTTCTTGGTTTGTAGATGATGACATTCTTTTTGCTGTGCCCTCACATGGCATAAAGCAGAGTAAAGAAGCTTTCTCACATCTCTTCTTCATCTGAGGGCATTAATCCATGAGTGCTCCACCTTATGAACTAATTACCTCCCAAAGACCCCATCTTCAAATACTATTACATTGAAAATTTGAGTTAAAACATATGAAATTTGGGGGAAGCAAACATTAAGTCCATAGCAAGCTCCATTTTCAAATTTGAAGAAACTAAAGAACAGAAGACTTAAGTAGTTTCTAAAGGTATTGGTTTAAATTGTCATGATGTTTTACACAAGGAAGATTAGTGCTTCCCTTGGGCTCCACACAAATGTGTTAAAAATGGTGCATACCATAGCAAACAAGGCCTGGGATTTTCAGTGGGATGGCTGTGGGCTAGTTAATCTCAGCTCCTCCACTATCAAGCTATGAACTTGGGCAAGTCATTTAACCTCTCTGAGCCTTCTTAAAAGTGGTGATGAGTGATATATCCCAGGGTTTATGTGTGGATCAAGCGAAGTGATATGAAAAATCCTAGAACATACTTAGGAACTCAACAGATTTGTGAGATCTTTTTTTCTTTCCAACCATGTACAAAACCTGTGGTCCTGCTGAGTCTTTGTATATAAATCTCTTAGTTGATTCCCCCGCCATGACCACCACCTAGTACATACCTTATTTTTAAATCTTTATACCATGGGTCTGGGCTGAGTTTTGGCTTTGCTCTCATTGTCATTTATACTGATGGGTTGTCTCTGTCATCAGTATATTTTAGAATGTTTCATAGTCATTTCCTTCCTCCTGTTGCATATACTTGTTGGTTTAGGTGATCCAGAATCCCTGTTGGAAGACCTAGATCCAAATCTCATCTCTGCCTTATGTGACCTTGGACCTGTCATTTCTACTTTTTGACTATCAGACCTCATCCAGAAAATAAGGGAGGTTTAACTGGACCATCTCTAAGGACCTTTCAGCATTCAAAATTGGATTTCATCTGGGCTATGCCAAGATTATGGCCAAAATGACCACAGCTGTAGGCAAGCTTTGGGTGAGGGAATAAAGGAATGTCCCAGATCTGAGCCTGAGATACCTGTGATAAGTATATGAATAATTCTGCTAGGCCCAATAGTGCTCAACTGAAAACATTTCTAAATGCCTCCAGTCCTGAGGAGAACATCTATCAATTTTGTTCATTAGTGTTCTCTTTGGTCTTCTGTTCATAGGGATACGATTTCCTTTGGTATGGAAAGTAATGCTTTCTTTGATTAATGATTAACAAGTCTGAATGGAAAAGTGGCACTGAATTGCATAATAAAGTTAGCATTTCTCAAATCTTCCAGTGTGTTTCAGGGTGCCATACTTAGCCAGCAAACTTGTATGTGCTAAGCTTTGAAATGTGACTGGAACTCTTGGTTTAAGTTACTTGACATTTTCTGATTCTGTCTTTAGTTCCACCTACAATGCATTCTGCTCTAGATTCTGCAACTCTCTGTGTGATCCTAGAACAGTTTCTTTCCCTCCCCAGGCCTCAGATTCCTCCTCTGCAAAATGGAAGAGATTGACCTAGAAAGCTCTAGTGGCAGGATTCTATGAAAAATGATGATGATGATGATGATGATAGCTTACACTTCTCTGACATTTATTATGTGCCAGGCATACTTCGAAGCTCCGTACATGGATTTTGTGATTTCATCCATATAACATTGCTTTATGTGCTGTAATTATCCCCCATTTTACAGGTGAGGGCATGGAGGCAAAGGAGAGAAAAAGATTAAGAAAGGATTTATATCTGTGTATTATAGTGATATTATAAATATTTTGACCAAAGTTTCATATAGATTTTTCATTTAACCTGCTTAATACAAGTTAGTTTTATATAATATAAGCTGGGGGAAGTTAAAGGTTTTTTAAGTTACTGGCTTTGAGAGAGGGCTAAGGTGGCAAAGACAGAAAATGGATCCTGGCTGCAGGACTATCTTCCTAACCAATTATATGTCTCTGTGTGTTTTTATGTTTAAAAATTATTTCAGACAATAAAACAACATTATAGAAACATGGCAGAGTGAGAGATGTCCCAAAATCTCTCCCTTTGAAACAACAATAAAGTGAACATCTAAAACTCAACAAAATCAACCAAACAGCACACCAGTACATCTGAGCATGGGATCTGTGCATAAGAGCTACCATAGGTCAGAACCCTGGGTGTCAGGTGGTGGACTGAAAGAAATAAAGAAGCTGCCTCTAGCAGCCGGAGCTTCCTGTAGGAGGAGAGGGAGAGGTGGAGGTACGGTGGTTTTCCTGAGCACCCTTGCCTGGGAGAGCTGTGAGCTCCATGCCACCAGCAACAGGGCCCAGTCATCAGGGCAGAGAGCAGAGAAGCAGCATGACAGAGAAACAAGTTGATTTTTACCACCCACGGTTGCAAAACCGGGAGTGAGCCGCAGTCCCAAACTTCCAACCCAAAGAGGCCCTCCCCCTATACCCTCTGAGACTGAACACCGCAGAGCCCCAGGGAAATCGGAGCAAATGCTACCCAAACTTTAGCTAACACAGATAGGGAAGGAGACTGAGGGTAGCAAGCAGGATTAAACATCTACAAGGAAAAAAAAGGCTTTATTAAGGCTTTATATAAAGCAGGGTTAATAGAGGCTTGGACACTACCTACTGGAAATCAAAAGAAAAATGCCTTTTTTTGCAACAGGCTAAAGAGAGACATTTGTATAATAAATCTTCTTTCTGGAATAAAAATAGAATACACTTCTATTAATGCCCAGGTGGAGAAATAGTCGATTAAACACCATGAACAACCAAGGTGATGAGACATCTCAGAAAGAAAGAGAAAAATCTCCAAAAAATAAGCTTACAGACATAGAAATTTGTGACCTGAATGACAGAGAATTCAGGATAGTAATTCTGAAAAAATTCAGTGAGATCTGAAACAAGTCATACCAACAACTTCAGGAATTGAGAAAACAACTAGATCAGCATAATGAGTTCTTTAACAAGGAGATTCAAACACTCAAAAGGAACAGAATAGATCTTCTGGAGATGAAGAACAGACTGCAAGAGATGAAAAATAAAATAGCAAACTTGGGAAAGAGAGTCGACAAAATGGAGGAAATGAACAGAGATATCAAAGACAAAAATCTATAAATAAATCAGAAGGAAGAAGAGAGAAACCAAAGAATGAAAAAGAATGAAAGGGAAATACAAGAACTAGCTGATATCATCAGGAGAGGAAACATAAGAATAATGGGCATTATTGAAGACGAGGAAAAGGAGCAGGGATTAGAAAGCATGTTCAGACAAATAGTTGATGAGAAGTTCCCAAAACTAAGGAATAAGGTGGAGCTTGGAATTCAAGAAGTCAACAGAACACCCAATTATCTCAACCCTAAAAGGCGTTCTCCAAGACAAATTGTATTAAAATTATCAAAAATCAACAACAAAGACAGAATTCTCAGAGCACCCAGGGAAAAGGAGACAGTAACCTATAAAGGAAAACTCATTAGATAACCGTCGGACTTCTCAGCACAAACCCTACAATTCAGAAAGGAGTGTAATCAAATATTCAAACTATTATATGAAAGAAACTACCAGCCAAGAATAATATATCCAGCAAAGCTCACTTTTAGATAAGAAGGAAAATAAAGAACTTTCCAGACATACAAACATTGAGGGAATTCTCCACTGCACTAAGGAAATACTGAAAGGCGTCAGCTCATCTAAAACAAAATGACAAAAAAAACAAAAACCTAAAAAAACAAAAACCAAAAAAACATAATTAGGAGTAAAATGACTATCAGGCAAATAGAAGCAGAGGAGTGCAACCCTTAGTAAGAATAGGGCATTATAAGTTTAAACAATAAGAAGAGAATTGCTATAGCAAGATAGTAATGAACGTTCAGCATGCACAAGGGACAAATTGAGACAACAATGACTGAAAAAGAGAGGATTCAAAGATCCATATTCGCAACGGGAAATGGAGGTAAGTCACACAAGAAAAATGGAAGTGTGTGTGTGTGGATGTGTGTGTGTGTGTGTGTGTGTGTATATGTATATATAAAACTATCCTTTACATATTCGTAATGGCAACCACACACCAAAGATCCAGAACTGAAAAATATGACATAAAACAAGAAGAACCGGAGGCAAAACCCACAAAAGCCAACCAAAATAAAGAAAACAGTCACACAAGGACAAGGAAGCAATGGAAACAGTGAGCTACCAGAGAGCAAAAAATAAAAAGACCATAAAAAGACTTCATATTTCAATAATCACCCTAATTATAAATGGACTGAATCACCAATAAAAAGGACTAGAGTTGCAGAATGGATCAAAAAACAAAACCCAACTACATGCTGCTTGCAGGAGACACATCACAGCTCCAAAGACAAATATAGAGTCAAAGTGAAAGGGTGGAATATCATATTTCAAGCAAATGGCATTCAGAGAAAAGTGGGAGTAATGGTGCTAATATCAGATGAAATAGACTCAAAATAAAAAAAAATGTAAAGAAAGATACTGAGGGACACTTCATAATGATAAAGGGAATCATGCACCAAGAAGACATAACACTTATTAATACCTATGCTCCCAATCAGGAAGCCTCGAATATGTAAAGCAATTACTAACAGAACTAAAGGGAGAAACAGACCTAAACACTATCATATTAGGGGAGCTAAATATCCCACTGTCGGATATAGGCAGATCATCCAAAGAGAACATCAATAAGGAAATAACATCCTTAAATGACACATTAGACCACTGGACATAATTGACATTTACAGAGCCTTCCATCCCAAAACAGCTGTTTATACATTCTTCTCCAGTGCACATGGAACATTCTCAAAGATTGACCACATACTGGGACACAGAGATAGCCTCAACAATATAAGAGGGTTGAAATCATACAAACCATATTCTCTGCTCATAATGCTTTGAAACTCAGGATTAATTGCAAAAAGAAAGCATGAAAAAAACACAAATACATGGAGATTACAATATCTTACTGAAGAAAAACTGGATCAGAGAAGAAATAAAAAGAGATACATAGAAACAAATGATAATGATAATACAACATATCAAAACTTTTGGGACATGGCAAAAGTGGTCATAAGAGGAAAGTTCATATCATTACAGGCCTATCTCCAAAAACAAGAACGAGATCAAATAAACAACCTAACGCTTCATCTTAAAAAAACTAGTAAAGGAAGAACAAATGCAGTCTAAAGTCAGCAGAAGGAAAGAATCAAAATTAGAGCAGAAATAAAAGAAATTGAAAAACAAAACAAAACAAAAACAATAGAAAAAATAAATGTAACAAAGAGATGGTTCTTTGAGGTTATTAAAATTGAAAAAAAACCCTGGCTAGATTCACTAAAGAAAAAAGAGAAAGGACATAATAAAACAAAATCGGGAATAAAAGAGGGCAAATTATAACAGACACCACAGAAATATAAAGGACCATACAAGAATACTATGAAAAAGTATATAACACCAAATTTATTTATTTTTTTATAACATCAATTTAATAACCTAGAAGAAATGGACCAGTACTTAGAAAAATACAACCTTCTCAGTCTGAATCAAGAACTGGAAAATCTGAATATACTGATCAGCAGTATGAAAATTGAAACAATTACTGAAAACATACCAAAAAGTAAATGTCCAGGACCAGATGACTTTATCAGTGAATACTACCAAACATTCAGAAAGATTTAAAACCTATTCTCCTCAAACTATTCCAAAAAATCGAAGAGGAGGCGATACTTCCCAACTCATTTTACGAAGCCAATTTTACCCTCATAACAAAACCTCGTAAAGACAAAACAAAAAAAGAAAAAGAAAACTATACTTCCATATCTCTATGAACACAGATGCAAAAGTTCTAAATAAGATACTAGTGAACCGTATCTACCAACATATTAATAAGATTATACACCACGATCGAGTGGGCTTCATGACAGAGGCACAGGGATAGTTCAACATACACAAATCGATTAATGTGATATACACCACATAAACAAATTAAAAATGGTATCATATGATCATATCGATAGATGCAGAAAAAGCCTTCCACAAGACACAACATCCATTTACGATAAAAACACTTAACAAAATTGGTATAGAAGGAAAGTACTTTAACATAATAAAGGCCATATATGACAAAGCCTCAGGCAACATTATATTTAATGGTGAAAAACTAAAAACCTTCCTTCTAAGATCAGGAACAAGGCAAGACTGTCCACTATCGCCACTGTTACTCAATATAACAGTGGAGGTCCTAGTGAGTGCAATCAGACAAGAGAAACACATAAAAGGCATCCAAAAAGTCAAACTGTCACTATTTGTGGATGACATGATTCTCTATAAAGAAAGTCCTAAATACTCCAAGAGAACACTACTAGAAACAAGAAGCAAATACAGTAAAGTTTCTGGATACAAATAAATGTTCAAAAATCCATAGCGTTCCTATACTCTAATAATGAAGTGTCAGGAAAAAAAAAGTGGAAAAAATAATTCCTTTTGCAATTGCAACAAAAAGAATTAAATACCTAGGAATAAATCTAACGAAACATGTGAAGGACCTATATAATGAAAACTATAAGACCATACTAAAAGAAATCGAAGAAGATACAAAAAAATGGAAAGATATTCCGTGTTCTTGGATTGGAAGAATCAACACAGTTAAAATGACCTTATTACCTAAAGCATTATACAGATTTAATGCAATCTCCATCAAAATCCCATCGGCATTTTTTAAAGAAATGGAACAAAAAATCATCAGATTTGTATGGAAGCAGAAAAGACCTCGAATTGGCAAAGCCATCCTGAGAAAAAAGAATGAGGATGGAAGCATCACTCTGCCCAACTTCAAATTATACTACAAAGTGACAATAATCAAAACAGCATGGTATTGGCAGAAAAGCCGAGACACAGACAAGTGGAACAGAATCCAGAATCCAGAAGTCAACCCATGTGTATATGGACAAATAATTTTCAAAGAAAGAGCCAAAAATATACAGTGGAGAAAGAAAAGCCTCTTCAATAAATTGTGCTGGGAAAACTGGAAAGCCACCTGCAAAAGAATGAAATTAGACTGTTGTCTATCACCACACATCAAAACTAACTCAAAATGAATTAAAGACATGAATATAAGACCTGAAACAATAAAATGCATAGAAGACAACATAGGGAGTAAACTCATGGACCTTGGACTTAAAGAGGATTGTATCAATTTGACCTCAAAGGCAAGGGAAGTAAAAGCAGAAATAAATAAATGCAACTATATCAAACTAAAATCCTTCTGCTCAGCAAAAGAAATCATCAACAAGATAAAAGGCAATCATCTAAATAGGAAAATATATTTGCAAGCAACGCCTCTGATAAGGGTCTAATATCCAAAATATACAAAGAACTCATACAACTCAACAACAACAACAACAACAAAAAACAAATTGCCCAATCAAAAAACGGGCAGAGGACCTGCAGAAACACTTCTCCCTAGAAGACATACAAATGGCCACAAATATTTGACAAGATGCTCAACATTGCTAGCTATTAGGGAAATGCAAATCAAAACCACAATGAGATAACATCTCACACCTGTTAGAATAGCTATAATCAACAGGACAAGTGATAACAAATGTTGGAGTGGATGCTGAGAAAAAGGAACCCTCATACACTGCTGGTGGGACTGCAAATTGGTACCACCACTATGGAAAACAGTATGGAGGTTCTTCAAAAACTAAGAATTGATCTACCATATAATCCAGCAATCCCCCGACTGCATATTTACCCCAAAGACTTGCAAACCCATATCCGAAAAGATATTTGCACACCGGTGTTCATAGCAGCATTATTCACAGTAGCCAGGACATGGAAGCAACTGAAGTGTCCTACAATAGATGATTGGATAAAGAAGCTGTGGTACATATACATAGTGGACTATTACTCAGCCATAAGAAGAGATGAAATACTGCCATTTGCGACAACATGGATGGACCTCGAAATAATCATGGTAAGCGAAATAAGCTAGACATAAAAAGTTGAAAAACACATGATATCACTTATATGTGGGATATAAACCTAAAAGCAACAAAGAAACAGGACAAACCAACAGAGACTCATGGACATGGACAATACGCTAGTGGTGACCAGAGGGTAGGTGGGAGGTTGGGGCAGGTAGATGGGTAAAAAGGGTCAAATATGTGGTGACCGAAAGAAATCTAACTATGGGAGGTGTACATACAGTGTAAAAATATATATACCTTACTGTTAGAATGTAAGCTGAAACTTACCCAATTTTGTTAACCAATATCACCATAAAAATAACAAAAAAAATTAAAGGAAACCACAGTGAGATGTCATCTCACACTGTTAGAGTAACTGTAATCATCACAACAAATAATAACAAGTATTGGAGAAGATGTGGAGAAAGTAGGAACCCTCATATACTGCTAGTGGGACTGCAAATTGGTACAGCCACTGTGGAAAACTGTATGGAGTTTCTTCAAAAAACTAGGAATTGATCTACCATATGATCCAGCAATCCCTCTACTGGGTATTTATCCCAAAGACTTGAAAACTCTTTTCCGAAAAGATATTGGCATAACGATGTTCATAGCAGCATTATTCACGGTGGCCAGGACATGGAAGCAACCAAAATGTCCTACGATAGATGATTAGATAGAGAAGCTATGGTATATATATATACGATGGAATATTAGTCAGCCATAAGAACAGATGAAATATTGCCATTTCAACAACATGGATGGACCTGGAGATTACCATGCTAAGTGAAATAAGCCAGGCAGAAAAAGTTGAAAACCACATGATATCACTTATATGTGGGATATAAACCTAAAAGCAACAAATGAACAAGACAAACAGAGACTCATGGACATGGAAAATAGACTAGTGGTTACGAAAGGGTAGGAGAGGAGGGGGAATGGGAAGGTAATGGAGGTAAAATGGGTCCAATATATGGTGACAGAAAGAAATCTATCTATGGGTGGTGAACGCACAATGCAAAATATATATGCCTTTCTGTCGAAACGTACACCTGAAACTTACTGGATTTCGTTAACCAATGTTACTATAATAATATAAACAAACAAACAAACAAACAAACAAACAAATAAAGATGAACTCGGGGAAGCGTAAATGCTTTCATTGAGTACTTTAACATAGAGTTTAAAAAATGGAAATTGATATTATAAAAGGGAACCAGTCAGAAATGAAGAACACATTATCTGAGAGAAGAGTATATTAGGGAGATTCAGCAGAGTGGATAAAGAAAATGATGGAACCATCTATATAGAGGATGGGGAAGCCAAGGAACTCAACCACAACAGCAAGAGAAAAAGAATTCAAGACTATAATCACAATTTAAGGGGCCTATGGGATACAATTCAATGTAAAAACATCCTTGTCGTAGGAGTATCTGAAAGAAAACGAGAAGTTGAAGAGCTATTTGAAGAAATAATGATGGAAAACTTCACTCACCTGGTGAAGGAAATAGACATATAACCCCAGGAATCTCAGAGATTCCAAAAGCCTACACCAAGACACATCATAATTAAAATTTCAAATTTAAATACAAAGAGAGAATCTTAAAAGCAGCAAGAGATAAGCAGTTAGTTACCTACAAGGGAGCACCCATAAGACTGGCAGCTGATTTTTCAAAAGAAGCCATGCAGGACAGAAGGGATTGGCACAAAATATTCAAATGTTGAAAACCCAAGATTTATATCCAAGAGTATTTTAATCAGCAAAGCAATCATTTAGAGTCAAAGAACACATAAAGAGCTTCCCAGACAAAAAGAAGCTAAAGGAATGTATCAACACCAAGCCGATATTAGAGGAAATGTTGGAGTGACTACTTTAAGAAGAAAAAAGATGTATCAAAAACAGGAATAAAGAATGGCAGCAACTACATTTTTTTCAATAAGTACCTCAAATAGAAAAGAATTAAGTGCTCCGACCAAAGAATAGGGTGGCTGAATGGATAAGAAAACAAGGCCCCTACATATGCTGCCTACAAGAGACTCACTTCAGATTAAAAGATACACAACAGACTAAAAGGAAGGGGATAGAAAAAGATATTGCCTTGATGGACCTAGGGGGTATTGCACTAAATTAAATGGATCAGATAGAGAAATATATCACATAATTTCACATACATGTGGAATCTAAAGATCAAAATGAGCAATTACAACAAAAATGGAAATAAACTCATAGATACAGATAATATTTTGAGGGCTACTATGTGGGAGGGGGGTTGATTGGGACAGTGAAAAAGGACAAAGGGATTAAGGAGTACAAATGGATAGTTACAAAATGGACATGGAGATATATTTTAGCATAAGAAGAATAGTTAATAATCTAATAAATATGTAACGGAGCAGAAGGGTACTAGATTTAGTGAGGTGATCACTTTGTCAATTATATAGATCTCTAATCTCTATACTGTACAACTGAAACTGGTATATTATTGTATGCCAACTATAATTTAAAAAAACTCATTGACTTGTACAATGTAAATATAATATGAGCAATTAATTGTCTATTATATTTAAATAAAGCCAGAAAAAATTAAAAAAGAAAAAGACATATGAAAGGCCAACAGGTACATGGAAAGATGCTCAAGATTATTGCTAGCCATCAGTAAAAATGCAAATCAAAACTGCAATGGGATATCATTTTGAACCTGTTGTAATGGCCACTTTCAAAAAGATAAGAGATAATAAATGCTGGTGAGGATGTGGAGAAAAGGGAACTCTTTTACATTTTTGGTGGGATTATAAAGTGATGTAGCCACTATGAAACACAGTATGGAGGATCCTCAAAAAATTAAAAATAGAACTACCATATGATTCTGCCCCCTACGTTTATAGCAGCAATAATTATAATAGCCAAGATGTGGAAACAACCTAAGTGTCCATTAAATGAATGAATGAATAAAGAAGTTGTGATTATGTGTGTGTGTACACACACATGCTGAAATATTATTCAGCCATTTGAAAAATGAGGAAAACCTGCCATTTGTCACAACATGGATGGACCCTGAGGGCATTATACTAAGTGATAAGTCAGAGAGAGAAATACAAATACTATGAACTCACTTTTATGTGGAATGTAAAAACAAAAAAATCTCATAGAAAATGTGATCTGATTTGTTGTTAATAGAGGTGGTAGGTTGGAGGGGAATAGGAGAAAAATTGTCAAACGTTACAAATTTCCAGTTATAAGATCATTAATTATTAGGCATATAATGTATAGTATGATGACTATAGTTAACACTGCTGGATGATATATACGAAAATTCTTAATAGAGTAAATCCTAGAAAAGAGCATTGTAAAAGTGAATGCTAAGACCCTGAGGGAAGAGGCTGTCATACTAAGAACATTTTTTTCTTTTTTTCTCCTTTTTTGTATTACTAACTAAACCAATCATTTTATAATATATGTAAGTTGAACCATTATGCTGTACACCTTAAACCTACACAGTGATATATGTTAATTATACCTCTATGAAACTAGAAAAAAAATATTTCTCTTTGCTCATTTGAAATTCCTAGGAATGAGAAAAGAGGAAGGAGAAATGCAGTAAACAGATGGAAATGGAAATAAATACATACATAAATTTGAGGATTATGTGGAGAAAGATAACTCACTTTTAACAGAAACAACCCTAGACAATATCATGAAAAGAAAGTGGCTGACTCTACCTCACTGGCATCATACCTTTTATTCCAAATGCCTCATTAAATGTTTTTTCAACTAAGGTATAAACCATTGAGAACTACTTAAAATATATTTCTAAAAGTCTGTTTTGGACAATACTCCTTCCATGGAATGCTATTATGTTTTTTTTAAAAGTCACATAGTCAAGTAAGTTTAGGAAATGGTGAGTTAAATAAATATTGACAATTTCTCTTCTGCAGGACTTCTCAGAGTTTTTAATAGCCTAATGTACACTGTGAATCTACAAGAGGGGTATAAAATATGCTTTGTGGTCCAATCTTATCTGGTCACCCTCCCCCTTTTTAAACTATTAATACCTATTAAGATTACCCCCAACCCCAGATATCTAAGATGGGATGCACTTTGAGAAATATTGATTTATACTATTACTTTTTCCATTGGAAGCTACTTTAATGAGGAAAGCCTTAAGCTAGAGGGATATAGCTTTAATGGAAGGTTTTCCAGCATCGGCCAGTTGGAATGGATAGAATGGATGTCTGAAATCATAACATGAGTGGTGCCAATGCATTTGCTGTACACTACCCTACTATAGCATCTCTCTTTCATTTCTGCTTTAGAAGCTTTTTGGGTGAATCGAGCTCAATCTGTGAGTGTATGTGCTGGGCATTCAGCTTCATGAATAATGTGCTGGGCATTCAGCTTCATGAATACATTTCTTTATCTCTTTTGAAAGCCTCAGGATCAGAGCCTTCTTGCTATTACACAAATCTACTAGATGCAATTGTCAAGAAAAAAGATGATTTTTTTCCTTCAACTTACACATATCAGCAAGGTTGTTCTGCAAAGTTCTTTCCCTGAGAAGCTGTACACTTTTTCCTGTGATTGTGCTGTAACTCAGAAGGTGGGAAGCAGATAAATCTGCATTCAAATCTCACTTCTGTCGCTTACTAGCTGAGTGATCTTGGACAAGCCAATACACTTTACTGAACCTGTTTCCTCATCAGTAGAATAGGGCTAATAAACTAGCTAGCAGGCTGTTCGAAGAACAAATTAAGTTAAATATGCCTGGCACAGTGCATGATCTCTGGGAGGCACTCAATTACTATCACTACACTCTGGGGGATAGACATCCTCTAAGTCATTACAAGAGCCTCAGGAGAACCATAGTTTGTTCACCCCTCCACCCAAATCAGCAGTTTCCTTTGCTTACCTATTTATCCATCAGAAATTAAATTCACCCTCAGAAGATCAGGATATGCTGATGGTTCTAAAGTGAGTCCGGGTCCAGAGACTCTGCTTTTAACTGACATGCTGAGCTGCCTCTCCTATGTGGTCCTTCACTGGGGATCTCTTTCCTCTGGGTTTTAGCATCCACTCCTGCAAAGATTTTATATTCTCTGCTCTGATTGCTTCCCAGGTTTATGTAAAAATTACGTGAGAAAATAGATATGAATTTATTATTTATTTATTTATTTATTTATTTGTTTGTTTGTTTGTTTTTCTGCTGACATTAGTTAACAAAATCCAATAATTTTCAGCTGTACACATTAACAGTAAGGCATATAAATATTTACACTGTGTTCACCTCCCATAGTTAGATTTTCTTCTCTCACCACATATTTGATAGCCTTTACCCCATCTACCTTCCCCCTCCCCACTCCCCTCTGTTACTCACTAGTCTATAGTCCATGTCCATGAGCCTCTGTTTATTCGTCCTGTTCATTTGTTGCTTTTAGGTTTATATCCCACATATTAGTGATATCATGTGGTTTTTATCTTTTTCTGACTGGCTTATTTCACTTAGCATGGTAATCTCCAGGTCCATCCATGTTGTTGAAATGGCAATATTTCATCTGTTCTTATGGCTGACTAATATTCCATTGTATATATATATATATATATACCATAGCTTCTCTATCTAATCATCTATCGAAGGACATTTTGGTTGCTTCCATGTCCTGGCCACATTGAATAATGCTGCTATGAACATCGTTATGCCAATATCTTTTCGGAAAAGAGTTTTCAAGTCTTTGGGATAAATACCCAGTAGAGGGATTTCAGGATCATATGGCAGAAAAATTCTTAGTTTTTTGAGGAATTTCCATACTGTTTTCCATAGTGGCTATACCAATTTGCAGTCCCAACAGCAGTGTTTGAGGGGTCCTTTATCTCCGCATCCTATCCAACATTTGTCATTACTTGTCCTGCTAATAACAACTACTCTATCAGGTGTAAGATGGTATTTTATTGTGGTTTTGATTTGCATTTCTCTATTAGATAGCAATATTGAACATCCTTTCATATGTTTGTTGGCCACTTGTATGTCTTCTTGGGAGAAGTGTATGTTCAGGTCCTCTGCCCATTTTTTGATTGGATTGTTTGGTTTTTGTTGTTGAGTTGTAGAGTTCTTTGTATATTTTGGATATTAGGTCTTTATCGGAGGCGTTGCTTGTAAATATATTTTCCCATTCAGATGGTTGTTTTTTACCTTGTTGATGGTTTCTTTTGATGTACAGAAGCTTTTTAGTTTAGTTTCCTTTTACTTCCCTTGTCTTTGAGGTCAAATTCATAAAATCTTTTTTAAGTCCAAGGTCCTCGAGTTTAGTTCCTATGTTTTCTTCTGTGCGTTTTATTGATTCAGGTCTTATATTCTGATCCTTAATCCATTTTGAGTTAATTTTGGTGCGTGGTGATAGACAACAGTCTAGTTTCCTTCTTTTGCAGGTGGCTTTCCAGTTTTCCCAGCACCATTTATGGAAGAGGCTTTCCTTTCTCCACTGTATATTTTTGGCTCTTCCTTTGAAAATTATTTGCCATATAAACATAGGTTTATTTCCGGACTCTCAATTCTTTTCCGCTGGTCTGTGTGTCTGTTTTTCTGCCAGTACCATGCTGTTTTGATTATTGTCACTTTGTAGCATAATTTGAAGTCAGACAGAGTGATGTCTCCATCCTCGTTCTTTTTTTTCAGGAAGGCTTTGCCAATTCGAGGTCTTTTGTGCTTCCATACAAACTTGATGATTTTTTGTTCTATTTCTTTAAAAAATGCCGATGGCATTTTGATGGGGATTGCATTAAATCTGTATAATGCTTTAGGTAATACAGTCATTTTAACTGTGTTGATTCATCCAATCCAAGAACACGGAATATCTTTCCATTTTTTTGTATCTTCTTCGATTTCTTTTAATATGGTCTTATAGTTTTCATTATATAGGTCCTTCACATGTTTCGTTAAATTTATTCCTAGGTATTTAATTCTTTTTGTTGCAATTGCAAAAGGAATTATTTTTTCCACTTTTTTTTTCTGACACTTCATTATTAGAGTATAGGAATGCTATGGATTTTTGAACATTTATTTTGTATCCAGAAACTTTACTGTATTTGCTTCTTGTTTCTAGTAGTGTTCTCTTGGAGTATTTAAGACTTTCTTTATAGAAATTCATGTCATCCACAAATAGTTTGACAGTTTGACTTCGTTTCCTATTTGGATGCCTTTTATGTGTTTCTCTTGTCTGATTGCACTCACTAGGACCTCCACTGTTATATCGAATAACAGTGGCGATAGTGGACAGTCTTGCCTTGTTCCTGATCTTAGAAGGAAGGTTTTTAGTTTTTCACCATTAAATATAATGTTGCCTGAGGCTTTGTCACATATGGCCTTTATTATGCTAAGGTGCTTTCCTTCTATATCGATTTTGTTAAGCGTTTTGGTTATAAATGTATGCTGTATCTTCTCGACGGCTTTTTCTGCATCTATTGATATGATCATATGATTCTGATTTTTCATTTTGGTTATGTGGTGTATCACAATAATTGATTTGCATATGTCGAACTATCCCTGTGCCTCTGGAATGAAGCCCACTTGATCATGGTGTATAATCTTATTAAAATGTTGTTGTATTCGGTTCACTGGTATCTTATTTAGGAATTTTGCATTTGTGTTTATGAGAGATATTGGTCTATCATTTTCTTTGTTTGTGTTATCTTTATCAGGTTTTGGTATCAGGGTAATACTGGCCTCTTAAAATAAATTAGTATGTATTGCCTCCTCTTCAATTTTTTGGAAGAGTTTGAGGAGAGTAGGTATTAAATCTTTTTGAATGCTTGATAGAATTCACTGGTGAAGCCATCTGGTCCTGGACTTTTATTTTTGGTAGGTTTTTGAAGATTGTTTCAATTTTCATATTGCTCATCAGTCTATTTAGATTTTCCATTTCTTCATTCAGTCTAGGACAGTTATATCTTTCTAAGTACTGTTCCACTTCTTCTAGGTTATAAAATTTAGTGTTATATACTTTTTTATAGTATGCCTGTATGATCCTTTGTATTTCATCACTATCTTGCAACAGCAAACCTCTTCTTACTGTTTAAGCTCATAATGCCGTGTTCTTTATAAAGGTTGCACTCCTCTGCTTCTATCTGCCTGCTAGTCACTTTATTCATAGTTATATACTTTTTTTTTTTGGTCATTTTGTTTTATGTGAGCTAACCTCTTTTTCTATTTCTTGTCACACAGGCTTCCTAGTGGAGAATTTCCTCAATTTTTGTATGTTTGGAAAGATCTTTATTTTTCCTTCATATTTAAAGGAGATCTTTGCTGGGTACATTATTCTTGGCTGGTAGTTCCTTTCATTTAATAGTTTGAATATTTGATTCCACTCTTTTCTTGCTTGTAGGGTTTGTGCTGAGAAGTCTGACAAAAGTCTAATGGATTTCCTTTATAAGTTACCATTTTCTTTTCTCTGGGTGCCCTGAGAACTCTTTCTTTATCATTGATTTTTGATCATTTTAATACAATGTGTCTTGGAGAAGTCCTTTTGAGGTTGAGATAATTAGGTGTTCTGTTGACTTCTTGAATTCCAAGCTCCAGCTCATTCCTAGATTTGGGAAATTCTCGTCAACTATTTGTCTGAAAATGCTTTCTAATCTCTGCTCCTTTTCCTGCCATTTGAGAATGCCCATCATTCTTATGTTTCCTCTCCTGATGGTAACAGCTAGTTCTTGTATTCCTCTAATTCTTTTTAATTCTTTGATCTCTTTCTTCTTCCTTCTGATTTATTTCTAGATTTCTGTCTTCAGTATCACTGATTCATTCCTCCATTTGGTCAGTTCTAATCCCCAAGCTTGCTATTTCATTTTTCATCTTTTGCAGTATGTTCTTCATCTCCAGCATTTCTATTTGGTTATTTTTGAAGTTTTCAATTTCATTGCTAAAACATTCATTATGCTGATGTAGTTGTTTTTCAATTTCTGGGATTGTTGATATGAATTATTTTGAATTTCACTGAGTTTTTTCAGAAGTATCATCCTGAATTCTCTGTCATTTAAGCTGCATATTTCTATGTCTTTATGC
>NW_024340482.1:0-11975 GCF_902729225.1 Pteropus medius | reverse complement strand
TTTAAGATGATGATCTTTACATTCGTTTTTCTTCTGAGAATTCGGGATGATGATCTTTACATTCATTTTTCATCTGAGCGTTTGAGATTTGAAGTCTCCATCTGCCGACTTTTTAGAACAAGGTGGTGCGGGCTCAGGGAAGTGCGGATTCTCGTGAACTTGAGCGGTTTGCTTGTCCCGCAGCACGGGAGACTTCATCCCACTGGAAACTGATAAAGTTTAAGTCCATTAACGGCCAGACTACTTGATATTAGGTTTTCAGACGAATGGGAAATGAATGAAGAGTTCTCACGAGAGCTTCGGAATGGGCGTATTTATAACTCTATCCTGCTTGTCAGAAATAATTACGTCTCATTTTTTTCCGGCCAGCCATCTAAACGCCTTTCCGAGAATATGGAAGAAGGGGGTTGCTGCACGTAGAATGTTTCCCACAAGAGGCACGAAAGGTTTCAGAATCTTCGAGCAACTTGTAGGCCTCGTCAGTTCCGGAACATTCTGTCTCGGAGTGTTCCCTACTTGTACGTTTATGCAGCATGTCTGTCCTCAGGCAACTCCACGTCGACTCCCCAGTGCCCTGACCACAGGGGACTGGTGTCACGCCACGGCTTATTGTCGCCGGCCCGTGTCTCGGCTTCGGTGAGCTGAGGCTGACCCCCGGGACCCAGCTGACCAGACCCCGGGGGGCTTGGAGCTATCTCGGCCCCCCACTCCACCCTAGGCCTCTGAGAGGCCCCCGAGCCGCCTTCCCAGGGACTGTGTCACCTTGCCGCCCCGTGGGCCGTGGGCCCCGGACACCCGCTGCTCCTCCTCAGTCCTGGGGGTGGCCGCTGCAAAGGGGGCGAAGGAGCCTTGTGATGTCACCGTCACCCCTCGTTGCGTTCCTGCGTGTGTGCGGCCGTTTCACGTTTTTAGGGTGACTGCGGGCTGTGGCCGACAGCGCCAAGCGCACAGACACGCTGCCGTTTGTCACGGGTGAGTCTGACCAAGCCCGTGGGACTGCAGTGTCCACGGCCTTGGAGAGCTTCTTCAGATGGATTCTGGGCGTATTTCCATTAAGGAAACGTGTCTAAGTGAACATTAAAAAGAAGTTTTCTAAGCTCTTTAGAAAAAACATCACGACTCAGCATGAACGAAGTACAGAGTGAGCCGGGCGGGGCGGGGATGGGGTGGCGCCACTGGACAGGGGACAGAAGTTTAGGTTTTGCATATAAATTCCTTTTAAGAAAGTCATGATTTCTTAGCGTGATCGTCCAGCCAAGAAAACCGAGTATGCGCGAGATCATTTAGAAAAATTACTAAGGTACGAACTGGAGAAAACTTAATATGTATTTGTTTTTTGATTTGTTTTATGACTATAATTCTATACATTATGGACATAAATTTTGGGGTAAAATTTTAATTAAACCAGATTTCTGTTGTAAAAAATAAACCAGAGTGAGCTCCAGCTTTAGGCACAGCGGCGGCTCCCGTGCTTATGTGAGACAAACTGCGGCCTTTACTTATAGACACACGTGGCTTCTTCCCATGCTGTTCACGACCTCTGGCCTCGAGTCCTAGTTTGTACCGTGACGATCACCTGAAGGAGACGATGCGGCCGGCCCACCGACGCCACGCTGGCCTGGCAGGGCCCCTGTCGCTCGGGCTCTTCCAGAGAGGCAGCCTGTGTCCGGGCTGGCTGGCCTTGGACCCGCAGAGCCTTGCTGGACTCTGGCCCCTGCCCTTGGCCCCGGCGCGGAGCGTGCGCCTGTGCCGTGCGCCACGGGAAGCGACAGCAGGTCCGACTCCGGACGCGCCGCCACCCCAGCCATCGTCGGTGGCCACAGCAGGCAAGAGAATGCGCGGCCGGCTGGCCTTGAGCTTCCGAAGCCCAGCCGCCCCCTGGACATCGTCATGGCAGACCCGTTCTGGGCAGGAAGCAAGGCCAGACTCGGGATGCCACATGGGTCTAGGGACAGAGGACAGACTGGCCCTCCTCAAGGGCCAGGCTCAGGTCATAACCTCCTGTCGTCTCCGTCCAGGAAAGCCGGGGACTGAGGCCGCAGGTAGAGTTGGGTCTCTGGGGTCGGGGCCAGTGAGAGGCCAGAAGACTCTGTCCCCAGCAGGTGGCCGTGGGAGCCCGGAGCCCCATGTGGGGAGGGAACCGACGGCCTTTCCAGAGGGAGCGGGGCAAGGAGCAGCGGGGAGCTCATAACCCCGAGGGTCCGGGGTGCGTGCACGTTGTCATCTACGGCTCGGTAGGGCCGCCCCTTGGTGGCCCCGAAGCGCGAGGACCACCCTCGCGGGTCCCAGGTAGCAGGGAGGGAGGCTGGCTCCATGTGTGGACGTGCACGGCCCACGGACGCTCCGGTGCCCGTGGCCGTGCCTGGGGCGGGGTGGCAGGTGCTGGACAGGCATGGCCAGGGCCCCTGGCCTCACCAGGCGAGGTCTGCAGACGGGACTCGCTCACCCGCAGATGTCAGGTGAGCTGTCGGGTGGCCTTCGGCTGCAGGTGACAGGAAACCCACTTCCCAGCGCCCAGACAACGTGAGTTGTCGTCTGAGCCAAGCCCGGAGGTGGCCGGCCCAGCGTCGCCTGGCCCAGCGGCCTCGCCGCGTCCTGGGCCCGATTGCACACCTGCACCCCGTGATGCGGCTCAGCTGTCCTCAGTCGCCAGGTGACCGTCCTGCTCGAGGCGCGACGTGCGCATGCACAGCGTCCAGGGGAAGGAGATTTTCCCCCGTGAACCTCTTTTCGACGGGAAGTGACGATTTTTCAGACGCCCCCCTCCCCTCCTGTTCTCCGCGTTGGCCGGGACCGGGTTATGTGTCCCCTTCTAAACCGGTCCCTTGTTATTTGGCCTTTGCGATTTATTTATAAGTTTAGAAACTACCGTCCGTGAGTGAGACGAATCTAGTGAACACACGAGCGGCCGTTAATAGTAAATGGCGCTGGGCTGGGCTGTCATTCCACATGTCCGTATGTGTCAGGTCTCTGTTTTGCCCTGGTGCTACATCTCCCTGCCTTTGGTCCCCAGGCCTTATTTATGACTCTTGTCCTGTCCCCGTGATGCCATTCTGCTTACGCCCCCTGTTTGGGGCTTCTCAGGCTCCATGGAGCACCCCAAACGTCTCGTGCAGACGCAGGCGAGGACATGGCGGGGCCGGGCCTGACGCTTCCTTGCGTGCGGAGTTGCTGGGGTGTCCTCTTAGAGAAGCAGGGACTTTGTAACGAAGGGGTCGGGGGACTTGTCCACCTCGCGGGGTGCCGTGCACGTGGTCCGTGATTGACAAGCTTTCAGGGAGCTAGAGACGGGTACCCCAGGAGGAGCGATCAGGAGGGGGACTCCTGGCTGAGCACTGGTGTCGCGCGTCTGAACATGATCACGTCCCCGCAACACCTTTGCTTTCTGTCCAGGTGGGAAGGGAAGGGAAAGCCCAGGTGAGGGGGGTTCCCGTGCACGAAGGACACAGCGTCTGGCTCGCTCTCTCCCTCCAGGGAGAAAATGTTTTGGGGGGAGCGTTAAATTCACGCGTCTAAATTAAGCGAGGAAACCATTTTTGTAATTGGACAGTAAGATTCTCTATTCCTCCCGAATGGCAGAAGCTTCTGGAAGGGACACCTGGAAACCTGGTCAGCCAAACAGTGGCCCGAACCCCATGGTCAGCGAGGTGACATCTCGGCTGAATCGTTCTTTCTTTTCCACATCTCGCTAAGTTTCACGACCCTCGCGGATCACTTGCGTAGAACCTCATCGTTCTCGGCCGTCAGATTTAAGGGACGGGGAGCTGAATTCGACTTGGTTACTGGGACACAGCTTCGTGAAGAGATGGCATCAGGGTGACAGAGACCACGCGAAGGTCTGGGCCGCGGCGGCAGGTGTGCGCGTGACTGTGTGTCACGTGTCCGGCCACTGTGTGCGCCGGACAGCTTTCCTGAGCGGTCGTTACTAGATTTTAATTGCCGCAGACCCTGCTAGTGGCTTTGAAATGAGGGAGAATTTGGCTTCGGGGGGAGGAGATTCGAAGGGGCTGGGTCACAGCGCACGCACGAGTGACCATGGCCTCGTTCCGATTGTGCCCTTGTCGCAAAAATATCCTGGGGCCGGGGCCGCGGCCGCAGCCGCTGAAGCCACCTGCCTCGGACGTCGGCACCACCGCACGCCAGCGGCAGCGGGGACACACAGGGACCAGGGACACGCCCTTGGGCTCGTGGTAGATGGAGACCTCCGTTTGTCCCAGCAGTCACAGAGTGGTGTCACTTCAGGAAAAAACAGCCGAGTCAGGAGAGTCACTGTCCCCGGCAGGTGGCCCGCAGGCCGGGGCAGCCAGGTGTGCGGCGCGGCTTCCCACGGAGAGCTGTTCACGTGTCACGCATCTCGCAGCGGGAGAGTCACCTGATGCCTGATGTCTCCCGGGCCCCGACGCAGCTGGTGCCAGGGGAGGAACGATGCGTTCCGCCGTCCGTGGGGCACAGAGACGCCCGTTAGTCGCTGGAGGACACACGGACACGCCTCAGACGGCGATGGCCGCTGGCTTGGTGGCACCGGTCCCCTCCATCTCGTTCTCAGTTTTTAAGTAAAAATCCTTGTCGTCAGTGGCGCAGAAAGTCACGTGATGGTGTCATCGCTGCTACCGGTCTGCTTCATCTCCCCCTTCAGAAGGGGCACTCGTCGGAGGCCCCCGGCGTGGCCTTCTGCAGGCCCCGCTTTTCGAAACGGGTCGTTGAGGATGTTCACCCGTTTAGAGGACACGGCTCGGTGCGTTTTAGCAGTTTTTACGCCGCTATCGTCTTTAACTAACTTTAGGCCATTTTCAGTCGCCCCAGAAGCCACACCTTTAGCAGCCACTCCCCACGCCCACCGCCAGCTGTAGCCAACTCAGCATGATGTTTTTGGGGTGCGTCGTTAGCACCTCCTTCCTCCGTCTACGGGGTACCACATCGGGTACCCACCAGTGAGCGCACACTCGCGTGGTCTCTACCTGGTGGCCGTGCGGATAGCTGTCTGTGCCTTGGCCTCCCCGAGTGTGAGCTCTGTCCGGTGTCCTTTTCGGGGCCCTGGCCCTGTGAGTCTAGGAGGAAAGCAGGTGTGTCACCTGTATGGTGTGGCCAGTGGGGAAAGGCTTTGGGGTAAATACGACAACGCAGCTAGTCTGGGGGAGCGGATGCTTTAGAGCACCTTCCGAGTCGTCTGAACTCCTTTCGGCCGAGGCAAATCACCGGATTAGCCCATGTGGACTTCCTCTGTGGAAAAGGGATCTTTCACGATTTCCTCCTCGCCCTCGTTGCCAGCAAGAAGTCGTAAGGCCACAGGACAGGGCCGAGGGCCGTAACCAAGCGCCAGGCCTCTCCCTGCGCCCAGATCCCCACGGGCGATGCCAGCGTGCCTGGCTCCGGTGCTCCGAAGCGCTCCCCCTCCCCAGCTCCCTCTCCCCAGCTCCCTCTTCCCCCCTGCACAATGGGGGTGCCTCCCGTTTAGCCGGATTCCTTCAGTTGCAGGTGAGGGGAACCGACTGGCAGCAGGTGAGGCAAAAGGTTTTCCCTGCTCCAGGAAATAAGCTATCCCCAGGAGTTCAGCCTTGAACTCAGGATCCGGGAATGAAGTTAGCATCCGGGCTGCTTCTCCATCTCTTAGATCCCCTGAGTCCGTGGGCTTCACCACGATTCAGACAATTCCCAGTGAGGGCGGGGATGCTGGGCTGACATCGCCCTTCAGCGTGTTCGCTCGGGGAGAAAAGGGTGCTGGCTGGACCCCCGACGAAGTCTCTGAAGGGAAGGCGGGGCTGTCACCAAGGTCCCCTAGAGACGGGGGCGGGGGGAGGTAGCTAGCAGAGGGAAAGGGTGCAGAACGGGAAAAGCAAGCCACGAAATGGATCGATGGTTGGCCACGATCAGACTTTGCATTTGTCATTTTCTGACTTAATCACCTTAACGATTTTCCTAAGTGAAAGGCCCTGAGTAATCGGAAGGTAAACGTTTCTCCGAGAACCTAAGAACAGGCTTCTGGGCCAAGGGGCCGCGACGCTTGCAAAGAACCGAGTTAAGCCCCAGCTCTGCGTCCCCTCCCCCTCCCCCACCCGCCAAGGGCAGCTCCGCAGCCGCTTAGCGCATTCCTTCCTGAGGGACAGTGTGTCATTAGGTCGTCCGGTCACGTGGCTTGACCAGGATGGGTCTTTGTTAGGACACAGGGTTTTATGGCAGCCGTTAAACTCTGGATCGATGTCCCTGCCACCCGCTCACCGGAAAACGGCACCCGCCCCGCCCCGCCCCCACGGGAAGAGGCCACAAGGGGCTGGGCGGGCGGCTGCACACTTTCATCACCTTCTTGCCAAAAAGTCCTTCCTCGGTTTACACCCTGGGTCACCACCACCAGATTTAAAACCTGCCTCTGGTTCCGGAAGACATACCAGGGAACGAAGAGCCTCCAGAAAGTGACAAAGATGATCAGGGCTTCTTGGCAGGCGTTTGCTACCCAGATGAAGGAAAGCCATTAAGTACTCAAGGCCCGCTAAGGAGCATTGGGGGTAGGCATTTCTTGGTTCGCTGCAGTTAAATCTTAGCGTAGTTTTTGCCTCAGAAATTTTTTTCTTTTGGGTCTGGTAATCAGAGTATTAAGGTCACTGACAGAAAGTGAAAACGTTTTCCTTTTTTTTAATCCAGGTCTTTATTAGTTCACTGGCTGAACAAATGTCACATTCAAATTGCACTGAGTTTACTGAGAAGTTGACTGTTTATGACTGTTACGGCATCAGATTTTTTTTTTTCATTTATCTCCCAAAGCAAGAAAATAAACACTGGGTTTCGTATTTGAAAAAAAATAACTTTAACAGCACTGTGATACATTTTCTCCAGATTCTCTTCTGATTGTCACGTGCACGTAGGGTTCGCTGCAAGGTAGTCCTAAAATATTTTCCTTAAACGCCCTGCAAAGGAGCAAATCATCACCACCTACCCTGTCCCGGCCCATCTTAGGTCCTCGGCAAACCTGTCTGTCTCCTGAAGCCCGGAGGAGCGACCTTATCTTGTTGGTTTAGGAACCGAAAGGACCGTCAGCTTTCTAGGTCATACAGGTAATTTAGGTCCATCAACTCCCAAACCTTTACTCTGTCAAGGACGCCATGCCTGTGTTGTCTCTGGATCTGCATGTTTAACAGCAGAACGCCTTAGTTTACATTCAGATCTGTCACCTACTTGCTTTAGGACCTCAAAAGAGTTGACATCCTTCTCTGCCTGTTTCTTCCTTCGCGAGAAGAGAAACAATAAATGCACAGGCCTCGTGAGCTTGTGGGGATGACATGGAGACCCCTTAGAACAGGGTCTGACGTCATAGCCATTAGCTGCCGCTCTTTAGATTATTATCAGTGTGTTAGTACTGCCGCCGTCGTCATGGCAATTTCTGCCCAAACAGCCACGACTTCCCTTGTCAATCTCAGGTGGAGCGTGGCCGGGTGACATCCCCGGGCAGTGCCTACACTTCATTCTCATGCTTGTTTTATGTATATTTTCTCTCTTGCATTCTGGACGCAGTGTAGAGAGAGGTGCTTTAAGACTTAAAACCTGTACGTTTTCTTACCCATCCTGAGTATGACAGTCTGCTGTCTGGGTAAAGAAGTCACTGATGACACAGCTGATTTTCAGAGTCACAGTGGCTAGCCTGACCTGGGGGGCTGCTTGGTAAGTGAATGCCTTCGCAAGAAAAAAAACACTGGAAACCCATCGACAATGACTTTCAGCTTATTTTCCATTCCTCTGTTATCTCTTGGTTATTTGTATCTATTTATTTTACTCAGGGTACAATCGAGTCCCTTCTGGAGGGACTTTTTGCAGAATTCTCCACTGCGAGAGGTTTCTTTGAACTTGAGTTCAGATTTTTATTTGCAAAGAAACTAAAGCAGATGAATTTTCTCATTGTAAAAAAAAAAAAGAATGTCTCGATATATATATTTTTTTCTTAGTAGGCTTGTCTTTAAGATTGATGCTAAAAAAAAAAATTGATGCTTGATAGCCAGATCCTGTACAGAACAGAAAGTTATTACTCACAGTCTGCCAGATTTTAGCAAGCATACTTGCAAAATAACGTGGAATATCATTTTGCTTTTAGGAGTCCTGCTCCAGTACATTTTCATTTTGAAATATGAAACGAAAATTTTACGCTAACATTTAATGAAATCTTTAATAGGATTGTGTTTTGATGCTATTAGTCAAAGAATGTGTTTTGAATTGCTTTGACTACATTTGCATCAACGAAGAACTCAATTTGCTTCGGTTCTTTGAAGAGTTCACCCACTTCCTGGGTCCTTTTAAAAAGACAGTAAATAGAAAAGGAACACATCTGCTAAAAGCGACGGCAGCAGACGCAGATCGTTTGAGTTAATGAACCGACTCATGTGGGCTATTAAGAGTTCCGCAATTAAAAAAATATCTAAAACGCACGCGTCGCACCGTGAGGGATGACACCCCGGGGTTCTCTGTGTCTCCACGAGCCCTAAAGCTGATATTCTAAGAATTAAGAAACTTAAGAGATTCACATTATTGCAGCTCTTGATCAGTGATGCCCCAAATTAAATGGCAGTCTCGAGAGAACACGTGTCTGCTTATAGCATCCTTCTCACCCATTTCTGCTAAAACTGTGCCCGTGGGCCCGGGGCAGTTTACGTGATCACGCGCCAGGCAAAAACACTTCCCTGAAGCGTGCTTTCTGCGGTCGCTCGGTCGCTGTCGTCTAGCTGATGGGAGCTGAATGCAAAAAATGTAAATGCCGAAAAGATGGGGCAAGTCCTCCTTGCGAGGCCAGCCCGCTTCACCGAACATTCGTTTCGAATGGACCCCGAGGGGCACTGGAGAAACGGGTGGCGAACGGGACGGTGGGAGCTGGAGCGAGGGGTCGGGGGCGCGGGCGCAGCGCCCTGGGCGTCCTCTGGCTGTGCACGCCCAGCTTCGCGTGGAAGGAAAGGCCTCCCTTCACCGTCCCTCACCTCCCTCTTCACCTTCCCTTCCTCCCACGTTCGTCGTGCTGCCTCCCGCCACAACTATTCCCGATTCGAAAGCTCTCCGCGCGCCCGTCCTGCGGCCCCCACCTGGGCCCGGGCGCCGCTTAACCGCAGCCTAATAAGAGCCGCCGCAGCGGCGCGCACATGCGCAGAAACGCGCCGCGGCCGCAGCGGTCCGCACATGCGCAGAAACGCGCGGCCGCCGCGGCCACACCCCGTCGCCTCCGTGACGTCACGCGCCGCCTCCGCCGACGCAGCGCGCGTCTCTATGACGCAAGACGCGCCCGGCCCCGCCCCGCCGCGCCGCGCCGCGCCTGCACCGCCCCCAGTCCGCGCCGCGCGTTGCGGCGAGCGCCCGCCCGAGTCCGCGCCGCGGCCATGCTGCAGAAGCCCAGGAGCCGCGGCCGGCCCAGCGCCCAGGCCGACAGGGACAGGGACAGGGACTGGGGCCGCGGCGCAGACGGCCGCGCGCCGAGGGGCGGCGGCGCGGACGAGGCCCCGAGCACCTCCCGCGGCGCGGGCGGCTCGCAGGGCGCGCGGCGGGCCGAGGCCTCGGCGGCGGCGGGGCCCCGGTCCCAGAAGCAGCTGGAGCTGAAGGTGGCCGAGCTCGTGCAGTTCCTGCTGATCAAAGACCAGAAGAAGATCCCCATCAAGCGCAGCGACATGCTGAAGCACGTCGTCGGGGACTACCGCGACGTCTTCGCCGAGCTGCTGCGCCTGGCGGCCGAGCGCCTCGAGTACGTGTTCGGGTACCGGCTGGCCGAGCTGGAGCCCAAGAGCCACACGTACATCCTGGTCAACACGCTGGAGCCGGTGGAGGAGGACGCCGAGGTGCGCGGCGACCAGGGCACGCCCACCACCGGCCTGCTCATGACGCTGCTGGGGCTCATCTTCATGAAGGGCAACGCCGTGAAGGAGACCGAGGTCTGGGACTTCCTGCGTCGCCTGGGCGTGCACCCCACGAAGAAGCACCTGATTTTCGGGGACCCGAAGAAACTCATCACCGAAGACTTCGTGCGCCAGCGGTACCTGGACTACCGGCGCATCCCGCACACCGACCCGGTGGACTACGAGTTCCAGTGGGGCCCGCGGACCAGCCTGGAGACCAGCAAGATGAAGGTTCTCAAGTTCGTGGCCAAAGTGCACAACCAAGACCCCAAGGACTGGCCGGCGCAGTACTGCGAGGCCCTGGCGGACGAGGAGGCCAGGCGCGGGCCGCGGCCGGGGGGCGCCGGCCCTGCCCGCGAGGCCCCGGAGGCGGAGGGGGCGCGCGCCAAGGGCGCGGGGTGAAGCGCCGCTCGAGGGGGCGCTCGCACGCGCGGCCTTCCCCTGCGACGAGGCGTTCGGTCCCCGTGTCCCGTTCACGCAAACAGTAGGGGAGGGTTTGTTTCCGTTCGCGTTACTGTCTGTATTGTTTTTGGTGGGAGAGTTTGGCTAGATTTATAAAGCGCATCGGGAAGCCCTGTGTCCCGATCTGCAACAGATATCTAAGCAAACACGTCGGTAGATTGCTTTGTTGCCAAGGAAAGAGCGGAGTGGCTGTCATCTGGCACCTTGACGTCCCTTCCCCCGTTCGCGGGGGAGGAGCAGCCCTTAGAAAGTCAGAGAAACGCAAGCGCCCCATTCCTTTCTTGCCTTAACACACCCGTTTCACAGCTATGTATTTTCTGTGTGTATAAGCGTTGCGCATCGTTCTGAGCCATGTACATATGTTTGGGTTTTTTTGGTTTTTTTTTTTACATTAGTAATATTCGCTCAGCTCTGGCTAATCCTTTTTGCCCACTTGGTTTTCCTTTTTGCTACCGTTAAAATAAATACTGTATCTTTGAAACACTAATGCATTGCGCATGTTTTAAATCGTCAGCCGTGAGAGATTAATTTCGTGACTCAAAAGCAGCATCTTAACAAAAGAATTTTTGCTACGTATTGATAAATGTTTTGTAGAACTTGCTTTTCTTTTCTACGCGCATGCAGATCGGATCGTGACGTACAATATATTTGTTACTGTGGGTCACAAAAAACGTGATAAAGCTTACTGGTTAACTGTGCCTACTTGGGATTCACACTGCCTGGGTTCAGATCCTTGCTCCAGCTAACTGTAAATTTCGACAGGTTGCTTGACTTGTTTCCAGACGTCTCACCTGTAGAATGGGCCGGTGACACCTGTGTGACGTGTGCCGACGCGATGGTCAGATGCCGAAGTGTGTGGGAGGTGCTCCGCCCTCTGCCGGGCCTGGAGGGTTTGTTATTTGTTCCCTAAAATTCGACAGTATTTTTCTACTCTGATTCTTGTGTGGTGTGGTTTTTGAGGTTGACAAACTGAATTACGGCTCATGCCATGTCCCCATGGTGGTTTCGGGGGGTAGCCTTTAAGCTCTCTGAATCTTCTCTATGAAACGGGGGTGATAACTACCGCATCATAATTGGTCATGTTCTAAATGGGCCTGCAGCGGAGACCCTGGGCTCGGCGCTCGTCCACGCCTCTGGCAAGCTGCGGGTCCTGTAGAGGTTCGACAATTACCCAGTGGGTGACTAAGTTTTGCGGGGGAGGTACAGCAAGTTAACCATGAAATGAGGTAAGTACTTCGCCTCACAAAAGGGCTCGATCAACACTGTCGTCTAGAAATGTCATCTGGAGGACCCCGGTGGCTGCGAGGTGGCATGGAGGGACGTGACAGGTACTGGGTTTTACTTCTGTTCCAGTGGAATTCACATTTATTTCATCAATGGAGTGTAGCCGGTCCATGTGCGTTTTATGTTAGTGTTCCTGCTAAGTATCCTGCTCGCTGGTCCCCTTGCCCTACTGGCTGCCTTCCCTCTGCTGTGCTCCGATACGTGACATCGTCACGGTGGAGATGATCACGACTCTGCACCCACACACTCACTGTCGGAGGCAGACGCCCTCCCACATTCTCCTCACGGAGATGCTATCGATTCACTGTCCACCGATTACCATTTCGTTTCAGATTTTAAAATCAAAAGACATTACAGACTAGATCAAGCCCTTGT
>NW_024340481.1:0-343 GCF_902729225.1 Pteropus medius | reverse complement strand
ACTTCCGAGAAAAGGCTCACTTGCGGCAAATGCACAGCCCTCGCGGGGCCTTGGGGCTCTGTGGGCGATGCTCGGTCATCTGCGGGTACTGGGGTACCGAAGTTGGAGGAGCACTCACTGACACATTGAGCTCCTGGAGGTACAAACTACGTCTCATTCGTCTCTGTATGCTCTTGCAGGGTTCAGGGCCACCCACAGACAGCGTACCCAGGGATGCTTTGGCCCCTCCGTCCATGGCGGGCGTCATCCGCTGGAAAGAGTTCAGTTGGGAGACACTGCAGACAGCTGTGGGTCTGAATTCGGCCTCCGTGCCTTAGGAGCTTTGCGATCAGCTCTTTGAGCC
>NW_024340480.1:0-313 GCF_902729225.1 Pteropus medius | reverse complement strand
AGCCGAGGCCTTAGGAAGGAGCCCCGGGGCCTCTGGGATGAAAAGAGATCATGCGGAATTGTGGCTCTGGAACGCCCGGTGTCCCCACTGCGGGGAGGTGGTGGTGCTAGGAGCGGCCTGTCCTCTGTGGTAGACCAGGGGTCCACGCAGGTTTCCTTCGAAAATCCACCATATACATATATATGCATATAGATGTACATGTATATGCATATATATGTATATGGTAGCCTTGGCAAAAAGCTCTCTGGTGACGTCCATTTTGAGCCGGAATCGCAGACTTCCGAGAAAAGGCTCACTTGCGGCAAATGCACAG
>NW_024340479.1:0-2398 GCF_902729225.1 Pteropus medius | reverse complement strand
CAGCCAGACGGAGAGACAGCCACGCGGAGAGACAGCCACGCGGAGAGACAGCCGCGCGGAGAGCCCGCCACGTCACTGCCAGAGCCTGGGGGAGGGGGTGGGGGTGACTGCTCCGTACGCACGGGGTGCCGACGACGTTCTGGAAGAGAACGGTGGTGGCTGCACAAGCTCGTGCCGAATGCCAGCGAGCCGTGCACGTTAGAAGGCGGGCACACCCGGGAGATCCCCGCGCTGCACCCGGGGCCAGGGCCATGGGCTGTTTGGCTTCCCGGGGCCCTCGGATCGTCTGCGCCGACCTGCAGTCCACCCGGCGTGCGCCGGCATCATGTCTAAAGAAAGCGGCGCACACCCCTTCATTTAAAAATACCTCGTCGCTCAAACACGCTGCCCGTCGCCCAGGCCTCGGAGTGGCGATTGTCGCTGGGGCGCGTCTGGCCCGCACCGGACGACGCGCGACATCCGCGCGGTGAGGCAGGAGGAAGCGAGTCTGCCTGCACGTGGAGCGGCGTCTTACGCTGCGCAGGTGTCACCATGGCTAAAAGGACCGCGGGACGAGCAGCACCGCCCGCTACGGCTCTGCGACACGCCACCTCTGCCTGGGGGGCGCTGCGGCCCGGGCTGGACCCCTGCACGCAGCTAGCGGACCGCAGGCTCGTGCCGGACCGGCCCTCCCTCGCGGGACGCACAGGCCACGGGGAGGGAGGGCGGGTGGAGGGAAGGGCCTGGGTGGCCCGGAGGGCATCGGAGCCACCCCAGACACCGGTCTGCAGGTCGCCGCCTCCCGCACCGACGCCACCCTCGGACCGTCTGCGGGAAAGGGGGTCAGGGCGAAGCGGGCCGCGCCCTGGAGCGCTGCGTCTGGCTCTGATCGGTTCACAGGAAACAGGCAGCGCCCCGGCCGCCCCCCGCTTCCGCGGCCCGCTGCGAGGCCGTGTGCTCTGCTCCGCATCACGCGTCCTAAATACTACACGACCCCGTTTAGACTCGACGTAACGGCCTGAGGCTCAGTCCTGTGACTCGTGATTCGAAAAACAAGTTCGATCTGCTCCTGTGTAAGGAAGACACCAATCTACGGTCTATTAAATCTACCTGTTCAACTTTTACGACTATAGAGAATCGGACATTTACTTCCTCTGAAGCTGGGGCTCAGGAGACAGACGTCGCTTTGAGCTGCGCGCCCGTCCCGTCTCCTTGCTCAGGGTTCTGCGTCTGCTTAGCACCCTGAGCGGCCACGGTGCCCGACGCGGAGCCGCGAGGTGTCCTTGGCACCTGTCAGTTTTCAGCCATCGGCACCGGCTGCTCTCCGCGTGCTGGAGAGCGAAAGCCGTGACTGTCACACCTCAGGCGTGACACCGCACCGCGTGTGACATCACACGTCCGCGTCTCGTGCTTGTCCTCCTGAGCGGAAGATGTTTCTAAAAATTCCTCCACGGAGCCCTGCACCTCCTAGGGAAGGCTGTGTGACCAGCCAACTTTGTCACCGGATGTGTGTCTCAGGCCCCCGGAACACGTGAGGGCCCGAGGGGGACACTGCAGGGCCCGAGGATGGGAGAAGCTCGTGGGCTGACTCCGTGCCTCGGCCCGGCACCCACGTCTCTCGTTCCCCGACACTCACGCCGCTACACGTGGGGGGCCCCCCCCGGCTGCACCGCAGGACCCTCCCTGCCTGTTCTCTAGATGCTGCCCACCCACGCCCTCTGCTCCCACATGTGGCCTCTGCCCTGGCAGCCCACCACAGCTGCTCCCTGGCCTTCCCGAGGTCCCTGCCCCTCGGCCCCCTCCCGGCCGCCCCTCCCACTGTGCCTCTCTCATCACCATCCTCGGCCTAGGTCCCGCACCTTGCACGGGTCCTCCGAGAGCCCGTGACCGTCCCAGCCCCCACTCCTTGCCGAGGACACGGATGCACCTGCACGCCAAGCCCTGCCCGGGCGGCTGAATTCCCGAAGCTCCCCTCACAGTCCTCGAGTCTCCCTGCTTCTCCCCCACACTGGAGCCGGGGCCCCGGGAAGCCGGCCTGGGACGCACGTGCTGGGCGGGCACCTGTCCCGAGCGCCCGGCCCCCCAGCACAGGCCGCCCTGCGCGTCCGTCACCCTCCGGCATGAGGCTGCAATGCAGGCCTTGCACTCCCGGGGCCTGGCACCCTCGGGGGCCAACGTGCACGGGGTGCCTGGCGGGGCAGAGTGGGATCTGAAGGAGAGGAGGGGTCAACCCCAGGTCGAGGAGACGCCCCGGAGGGCACCGGAAGTGAGTGAGACGGGCAGGTTCTCGGTTAATTTCCCGTCAGAAATTGAGTGGGAGAAAGTGAGGGCAGCTCTTGGAGACGTGTGGGCATCAGTCGCCCCGTCCCTCCAAATCAGAAGCTGCGGGTACCCCCCACAGAGACCCCTGGAAATGCCG
>NW_024340478.1:0-441 GCF_902729225.1 Pteropus medius | reverse complement strand
TTTCATCCAAAATTTTTCAGAATATCCCTCCAAAAGACAAAGATTCTTTTAAAAAAACATAACCACAATTCCAGTGCCTAAAAAATTACAATAATTTCTTAACATCATGAAATATCCAGCGCTCAATTGTGTTATAAATGCAGTAAAACTTAGAGTTTGCCAGTTTTAGTGAGATCTCCCATAGACACATTAAAGTTTGTGAATCACTGAACTGATGCTCTACAATTGCAGCTGATTCAGATCATGAATTATTTAATCAATTCATTTATGTATTTTGTTTAGTGTTTGCCATGAGCAGAACAGAAAGGTATCCCAGCCTCCTTGTAGGGCGCTAAAGCTCCCCAAATTCAAAAGAGTGCATGGATTGTCTCGGGAGGCCTGCTTGCATAAAAAAGAAAAGGCTGGTTCTGTGGAATTCCAGGAAGAAGAAGATTAAGTATA
>NW_024340477.1:0-516 GCF_902729225.1 Pteropus medius | reverse complement strand
AATACATATTGTGACACAGTATGAGAAGACTAAATACTGTAAAGATGTTATTTCTCCTCAAATTTATTGATGTTTAATGCAATTCCATTAAAAAATCTCAAGACAGAGTAGAACAGAGTAGAACAGTGGCTCTTAAACATGGATGCACACCAGAATCCATCAGGGAGCTTTTCTCAGAATCCATATGGTGTGCCCCACTTCAGACTTACTAAGTTATAATTTGCAAAGACTCTGTATATATTTTGACAAAGCTTCCCAGATACATAACACTGATGCACAACACTAGTTAAGAATCAATGATCAGGAATAAGAAATGAGAGAAAAGCTAATTGATAGAAAAAAAAACGATTAAAATGTACAACTTAGCAGCCATCACAACTTGTTTTCAAGCTACAAAAATGAGATCGATGTGGTACTTGAAGAATAGACAGATATATCAATGAAGAATAAACTTATAAACTTCCCAGAAATTGATGCCCTTTGTTAATATTTGATAAAAGAAAAATTACACACCAA
>NW_024340476.1:0-485 GCF_902729225.1 Pteropus medius | reverse complement strand
GGGGCAGGGCTGACGGGTCCCTGGACCTCTGGGCCGCGGACGGTGGCCTCAGAGCATGGAGCGCATTTAAAGATGTCTTCACCGGTCCCCACGTGCACCCTCTGCCAGCACGCACAAGCTTGGGGATGTGGGACAGGTCGCACCACCTTGCCACACTCACCCCTTCTGTACATGGGGATGGACGCAGGTCACAGCACGTGAGGCCCTATGGCTGGGAAGCGCTCGGGGCCGCTTGTGACACGGACTGGAGCTGGGAACAGCATTTCCTCCCAGCCACGAAGATCCCGGAGAGAGTCGCTGACAGGTGGACGGTCGCCTAGCTCTCCTGTCCTCTGTCCCTCAGACTCCTGGTGAAGCGCCGCTGCAGCCCAGGGCAGCAGGCAAGAGCGACGGGAGCAGCTGTGCCCGCCACCGCCACTACCACCGCCACCGCCACCGCAGCCGCCACCGCAGCCGCCGCCACCACCGACACCGCCACCGCCACC
>NW_024340475.1:0-388 GCF_902729225.1 Pteropus medius | reverse complement strand
TTCTTCTCTCCTGCCTCCCTAACAAAATTCTGAGTTTGAGAGCAGCAATTTACTCAATTAAAATGACTCAGCATCCCAGATCGCCTTGCTGTTAGGATTGCTATGTGACTTGCTCTGGTGATGAAATCATGTGGAAGTCGGCTAGTGGGCTTCCAGAAATGCTACTGGGACTGGTTTCCTCCCTCTGCCCATCCATCCTGCCTACGGGATGGTAGCTGCTACACATCATGCAGCACACGAAGGTAGTGGGAGCTTAAGTCTCTGCTAGTCATACCCTGGACTGCTCTCCCCTCCATGAGGTTTCTTATTACCGGGGAGTGTTAAAAAAAAAAAAAAAAAAAAAAAAAAAAAAAAAAAAAAAAAAAAAAAAAAAAAAAAAAAAAAAAAA
>NW_024340474.1:0-672 GCF_902729225.1 Pteropus medius | reverse complement strand
GGAGGGCAGAGCGGGCAGGCAGGGCTCCAGGCCCACTCAGCGGCTCTGCCTGGGCAGTCACGCGGCACCCACAGGCAAAGCCCGGCCTGCCCTGAGGCACTCTGGAGCTCACAGGCGACCAAGTTTCAAAGCCAAGTGATACCTACGCAAACAGGAGGATCATCAAGGAACAGAAACGGTGGGGCAGTCGGTGAGACGGGGAGCCCTCCTCGCGATGCCCCCACCTGCCACCAGTCACCTCACACACTCCTGCCAGACGCTGTCCCCATGAGGCCAGCCAGGGATGGGAGGAAGGGCAGGGCCCCTGCCCTGCAGGAGCTCGGAGGCAAGCAGGTGAATGGATGACCACAGCAGGGTGACCACAGCAGGGGCCGTGACCCCGTGGGGGCGGGATGGCCGGGAAGGGGATTAGTGAGCAGCTCGCACCACCGGTGCCGACCGCTGCTGAAAACGAGAATGGACACGGGAAGTGGGGTACTTCGCGGAGCCGCCTTGCCAGGGAAGGAGCCGGGATGTCCCCAAAGCAGTGGTCTGCTGTCCCTGGACAGCCCTGCGGGCATCCCACGAAGGGGCAGAGGGGTAGAGGGGCGGGTGGGTGGGCCTGGGAAAGGAGATACGCCTCTGTCCTGGGAGGCTGGCCCGGCGGGGCACAGGCTGGGACCCGGCGCCCCG
>NW_024340473.1:0-569 GCF_902729225.1 Pteropus medius | reverse complement strand
CATTATCGAGTCTGATCTGTACGTATGTTTTTCTCCTTATGAATAGTTTATAGAAAGCACATGGCCTCAAGATTGCTTTCATGCTTTTGCGAGTGTCACACTGTGTGCTCAGATACTCGTCATGACTAACACACTGTGTCCATTGTGAACTGAACTACACTGTGTCCATTGTGAACTGAACTACAGTCACTCACTCACGGGGTCCACGTGTTCTGCCATGTGGCTCAGATACCCGTCATGACTAACGTGCTTACCCAGGTGTCACGGAGAGGCTCGCTCTCCGGTGACGAGAAAGGCTGACCTAAGAATGTTCCTGTCATCCCTTCCTGCAAACATTTTCTCATGACAAAATGGCATGTGGTTATTAAAGTTCCCTTGAGAAGTCATCAGCCCCAGGGACTGAGAAAATAGAAACACTCGAGATTTTCCATTCCCACAGCCTCCTTTTGTGAAGACACCTTCCATATCTCTAATTTCTGGAAGCATGAAGAGATAATAGTCTCCACCAGGCGAGCTAGGAAGCCTTACTGGCCCTTGGAGGGATCTTGCCGACGTGGGAAACCATGGTT
>NW_024340472.1:0-375 GCF_902729225.1 Pteropus medius | reverse complement strand
TCAAACAATTGTTATTAGAACATGAAAGAGTCATGAAGTTGGATTAAGAAAAACCTTTCCACGCTTCACTCCTGAAAGAGGGGGATGCTTGGTGCCACCTCATCAGTTGGCTGACAGCAAGAGTCTGCCCAGTGTGAGAAAGTCGGCCAACCTGTACTTTCCCAGGGACTGTCCTCAAACCAGCTTCTCTTACTCTCTCAGTACTCCATAGTCATACAGAAAGCAACTACTAGAACAGAATAAGAATGGAGGGAGATGGCTGATTGATAATGCCACGTTGCATATTTTTAGCTGCAGACCCCAAAATAGAGCAACATAGTCAGGGGTGGTCATAGTAAGTGCTTTGATAGATAGCAGGGAATAATCTTTTTTTTT
>NW_024340471.1:0-510 GCF_902729225.1 Pteropus medius | reverse complement strand
ACCATAGCTTCCCAAGTGGTGAAGCTGACTTGCCATCTGGGGACACCACTTTGCTCTTACTTTGTGCCAGAAGCTGAAGGGAGAAGCCTTCACCAGGCCAGACTGACAGTAACACAGGCCATATAGGGCAGTCTTAGGCTTCCGGGGACCCAAACCTGGTGCCATCCATGTTTAACAGGTAAGTTGATGCTCTTCCCTGTACCTTCTGTCATTTGTTCATAAATCTAAAGCCTTTCAGGCACAGAAGGGCTCTTAGAGGTCACAAGTGTGGCCCAGAATGGGGAAGGAACCTGCTCAGGGAGACACAGCAAGTTAGTAGAGGACTCAAACCTAAGCTTCCTAGATTCCTACCTAGGGCTCTTTTTGTGATACTGTGTCTACCCTGAGCAGGGATTGTTCTTCCCACTTTAGAAATGGAGCAGCTGAGGCCTCACTTATAGCTCTCACAGAGGGGCTGCAAGGGGCTGGTGGACCGCACAGCCCCTCACCCTGAGGATCTGAAAATGTGAA
>NW_024340470.1:0-1814 GCF_902729225.1 Pteropus medius | reverse complement strand
CGACGTGCATTTTGAGCCAGAATCGCAGTCTTCCCAGAAAAGGCTCACTTGCGGCAAATGCACAGCCCTCCCGGGGCCTTGCGGCTCTGTGGGCGATGCTCGGTCATCTGCGGGTACTGGGGTACCGAAGTTGGAGGAGCACTCACTGACACTTTGAGCTCCTAGAGGTACAAACTACGTCTCATTTGTCTCTGTATCCTCTCGCAGGGTTCAGGGCCACCCACAGACAGCGTACCCAGGGATGCTTTGGCCCCTCCGTCCATGGCGGCCGTCGCCCGCTGGATAGCGTTCATTTGGGAGACACTGCAGACAGCTGTGGGTCTGAATTCGGCCTCCGTGCCTTAGGAGCTTTGCGATCAGCTCTTGGAGCCTTTCATTTCTTCATTTTGAATGCGTCCACGGGGACCATTACGACCATCCCAGGCAGAAAGGTGAGGGAGAGGGAGGTGCCTGCTTCCGTCCTGAAGTCTGATTTCCACTGCGGAAAGCGGGAAGGAGCCGAGGCCTTAGGAAGGAGCCCCGGGCCTCTGGGATGAAAAGAGATCATGCGGAATTGTGGCTCTGGAACGCCCGGTGTCCCCACTGCGGGGAGGAGGATGTTCTAGGAGCGGCCTGTCTTCTGTGGTAGACCAGGGGTCCACGCAGGTTTCCTTCGAAAATCCACCATATACATACATATGCATATAGATGAACATATATATGCATATGTATGTATATGGTAGCTTTGGCAAAAAGCTCTCTGGTGACGTCCATTTTGAGCCAGAATCGCAGACTTCCGAGAAAAGGCTCACTTGCGGCAAATGCACAGCCCTCCCGGGGCCTTGGGGCTCTGTGGGCGATGCTCGGTCATCTGCGGGTACTGGGGTACCGAAGTTGAGGAGCACTCACTGACACTTTGAGCTCCTAGAGGTACAAACTACGTCTCATTCGTCTCTGTATCCTCTCGCAGGGTTCAGGGCCACCCACAGACAGCGTACCCAGGGATGCTTTGGCCCCTCCGTCCATGGCGGCCGTCGCCCGCTGGATAGCGTTCAGTTGGGAGACACTGCAGACAGCTGTTGGTCTGAATTCGGCCTCCGTGCCTTAGGAGCTTTGCGATCAGCTCTTTGAGCCTTTCATTTCTTCATTTGGAATGCGTCCACGGGGACCATTGCGACCATCCCAGGCAGAAAGGTGAGGGAGAGGGAGGTGTCTGCTTCCGTCCTCAAGTCTGATTTCCACTGCGAAAGCGGGAAGGAGCCGAGGCCTTAGGAAGGAGTCCCGGGTCCTCTGGGATGAAAAGAGATCATGCTGAATTGTGGCTCTGGAACGCCCGGTGTCCACACTGCGGGGAGGTGGAGGTGCTAGGAGCGGCCTGTCTTATCTCAAAAGTCTAAAGAAAACACAGCATTTTGTTATTAAAATCACGATATATATATAAATATATATAGAGAGAGAAATAGATACATGGATAGATAGACAGATGGATAGATGGATAGATAGATAGAGATAGATATAGAGATATCTATAGATACAGATAAAGATATAGATATAGATATATCTAGGGTAGATCTGGCAAAAAGCACTCTACTGACGTGCATTTTGAGCCAGAATCGCAGTCTTCCGCCAAAAGGCTCACTTGCGGCAAATGCACAGCCCTCCCGGGGCCTTGGGGCTCTGTGGGCGATGCTCGGTCATCTGCGGGTACTGGGGTACCGAAGTTGGAGGAGCACTCACTGACACTTGAGCTCCTAGAGGTACAAACTACGTCTCATTCGTCTCTGTATGCTCTTGCAGGGTTCAGGGCCACCCACAGACAGCGTACCCAGGGATGC
>NW_024340469.1:0-435 GCF_902729225.1 Pteropus medius | reverse complement strand
GACTCATATTATAGAATAGCTGTTAGTCTTTTAGTATGCAATTATTTTCTGATAATGCTTCCTAGATATAGAGAAAAAATACATATATATATATATATATATGTGTGTGTGTATGTATATGTGATTTACTGTTCAGTGTAAAATAGTTTAAGAAAACTTTTTATTTATTTTGTATTCAGATATGAGAACTAAAGCCTAGCATATATCAATAAATATCAACAAGTTATATGTAAATCTGAAAATTTCGTATTTGTACATGTATTTGTAGATTCTTCCATATTCATTGTTGAAAATTTCAGAACTGCACTACAGATTCTAATTGATCCTGGTGCTTGTGTAAGTAAGATTCATAGACCTCCTAAAAACTAAAAAAAAAAAAAAAAAAAAAAAAAAAAAAAAAAAAAAAAAAAAAAAAAAAAAAAAAAAAAAAAAAAA
>NW_024340468.1:0-313 GCF_902729225.1 Pteropus medius | reverse complement strand
TTTTTTTTGAGAAAAAGTACCACCATCCCCTATATCTGTAAGGAATATACTCGAAGCTATCCAGTGGCTGCCTGAAACCATGGATAGTACTGAACCCTATGTACTATTTTTTTCCTATACATACTTACCTATGATAAAGTTTATCAGTTAGGCACAGTGAGAGATTAACAACAACAACAAATAATAAAATACAAAAATTATAACAGTATAGTATAATAAAAATTATACGAATATGGTCTGTTTCTCTCTCATTACAAAAATATCTTATTGACCTGTACTGTGTTCACCTTTTCATTTAAAGGGAGCACTTTAT
>NW_024340467.1:0-663 GCF_902729225.1 Pteropus medius | reverse complement strand
TTACTCCACCCAATGGTTTATGATTCATGATTTTTCTTTATTGTTTTGCTCCTCAAATTGCCCCAGTTTTAGCCAGTGGCAGCACCTTTAAGCTGACTCCCCAATTCGGGTGACATATCTCAATTATCATTTTGAACAGTTCCTTACTTCCTGGCATAAGAAGACACTTTAGGCTCAGGTGAGCCGAGCCTGCCATCACACTGGAGTCGGCCATTTCTCCAAGGAACCCCTTCATTTGAGTGGGGGCTGTTAGACGCCGAGACCTGGGGCGCTAGGTGTGCTCAACCCACTGAGGTGTCTTTGCTTCCACGCTCTTTGGGCGGCTCCAGTCACGGCTTCCTTCGTGCGTGTGCTACACATACAGGTGTCCCCTTCGTGCATGTGCTACACATACAGGTGTCCCCCCAGCTCCACGCTTCCACCTTCTGTGGTTGCAGTCAGCTACCTGCAGTCGACCGAGGTCCAAAAACATTGAATGAAAAATTCCAGAAGTAAACGATTTGTACATTTTAAACTGCGTGCCATTCTGAGTAGTATTATTACTAATCTCTTACTGTGCCTAATTTATAAATTAAACTTTATCATAGATATGTCTGTATAAGAAAAAACATAGTCTATACGGGGTTCAGTGCTATCCATGGTTTCAGGCATCCACCGGGGTCC
>NW_024340466.1:0-698 GCF_902729225.1 Pteropus medius | reverse complement strand
GCGGGGGGGCCTGACCCCTGCCGCTGCCACCCCCGCCCCTGTGACAGCAGTGCCCTGGCCCCGTCACTGGGAGGGGACAGCTGGAGCCGAGGGGAACCAGCCCCGCGTCCCAGGACCTGGACGCCCAGACAAGAGGGTGGGGTGACCGGTTTTTCCTCCAAGACCCCAGAGGAGGGGCAGGAGGCAGGGAAGCGTGGTGGCGAGATGCCAGTCGTGACGAGGGCAGACCAGGCGTCCCTGTTTGCTCCCTGGGGACCCGGGTGCCTTAACCCACGGGGCTCTCCTCTCCCTCCTGTATGAGATGTTCTCCACGGCCCCTTCCACACTGGCTCTTGCGGGGGTCGGATGAGATGGCCTTGCACACAGGGTCACTAGCATGTCCAAAGAAGCACCAGGCAGAGTCAGCACTTTGCTGCCTAGCCACTCCTGGGGGACTCTACCTTAGCGCCCTCTCCCTCCCACGGATCCCCCTAAGGGAGACAGGGAGGTTCTGGACACGCTGGGCCCAGGAGAGCTGGGAGAGGGTGGCTGCCTGCACTGCTGCCACCTAGTGGGACCAAGTGGCACCGCCGCACCAGGAAGGCCCTCCCGCGGCCTGTGGCCCTCGGGAGGCAGCCTCCGGGCCTGGGCTGCAGGGCGGGGTGGGGAGCTCCTGACCGTCCTGCTACCTGGACACCGGGCACAGCCTCGCGCAAACC
>NW_024340465.1:0-455 GCF_902729225.1 Pteropus medius | reverse complement strand
GGGGGGTGGGGGGGGAGCTAAGCTTAGTCCAGTCTCCGGCCGCGTCGCAGCCGGGGACGCGCACCGCACCATGAGCGGCAGGTGAGTAAGGAAGCGACACTGCCTGTCGCTGTCGCGGAGGAGAGGAGAGTGGCTCTCCTTGTGCAGCGAGCACGGGGCGCTCTCCCCAGGGCTCCCCGACGCGGGGGTCAGTGACCGGGAGGAGCGGCTCTAACGCGTCCGCTCTGCCTCCCCCAGGATGGTCTTCAGCAGAGAGGCCGTCAGGAGACTGCTCGGCAGCCAGTGCCGCTGCCACAGCAACGACGCCCCGGACGACATGGTGCTGGGCATGTGCTCCAGCGGGCTGGGGATCCCCGTGACGCACAGCCCCCTCTTCCACCAGGTGAGGGGCCGGCGCCGCGCCCGGAAGGGGGGCGGCTCTCTGCTCACTGGGGGCCCCGCTTCCCGTGTCCTTC
>NW_024340464.1:0-352 GCF_902729225.1 Pteropus medius | reverse complement strand
CAACCAGGATGAGGGTGGGGAGGGCAGCTAGGAGCCCCCTTGCAGATGCAGAAAAGAGACCCTGGCTGGCAGGAGCTCTGGGAGGGTGGCAGAAGCAGAAAACGGGGAGGTGGGGCCCAGGATCCCCACGGACCTCGACAGACAGTGCACGGTGATAACAGGCATTGTCATGCACAAACACTCCCAGCATGCCCTTGGGAAGGCCTTGCTGTGCAGACGAGGGAGGCAGCAGGGGCTGCTGGGAGGAACAGGTCCTGGTGCCGCCCCCAGTGGGGTGGGCATGAGTGTGAAGGCACGGGCAAGGCTGGTGGCTGTTCCATCTCTGAGACTTTGTGGAATACTATTTTGATTA
>NW_024340463.1:0-377 GCF_902729225.1 Pteropus medius | reverse complement strand
TGATCTCATTGCTTCTCGACAAAGGAGCGCTGCTCCGGCTTAGCTACAAGGAACCTCATTGGAAATGACCGCCGAGCCGCGACAGTTTTACTCCATGCTTAAACACTCTGTACAGAGTGTGAGATCAAAGCGCTTGACTCTCGGTAGAGAGCTTCCATACCGTCGTCTGCTACCGAAAACTACTCCCATCGTCCACAGATCTGCATTCATGATAGAACGGCTTCAGCTGAACCAGCGTCTAGATCCGCGCAGATAAGAGCCTGCTGCAATCCACGGTGAAGAACATGGATTCCAGGGCAACAGCACAGGCACAGTCTTCATATTCCCGGTGTTGAATCAGACACACAGCCTGGATCGCTCCAACCAAATATCAGACA
>NW_024340462.1:0-315 GCF_902729225.1 Pteropus medius | reverse complement strand
ACAGGCCTCATGCGGGAGGGATTTCCAATTTTGGTTTGGATTCTATGCTAGGCTCTTTCCACATGGAGGCGATCCCAACTGAGTGCACACAGTGCATTTCAAGTGAGATGAAAGACGTTTGACAAGGGCTCTGTTCTCTAACCGGTTTCCTATGAATATAGACTTCCCAGTATTGATGAACTAGGTGAAGTCCGTGATCGTAAATGTTAGCGTACGTAGGAAGGGTGGATGTCCAAGCCTGGATCTGGTTCCGTCCTGCTTCGACTGAGGCGTGCATATTGCCCACTCGTCCAGACAGCAGCGCAACTCCAAGTC
>NW_024340461.1:0-302 GCF_902729225.1 Pteropus medius | reverse complement strand
TTTTTTATCTTCTCCATTGAAGAAGAGGTTAGAGTGTTTGATAATGTTTTGTTTGTCTTTGGGTTGTTTGACTCATTGCTGTACGGATATAGTGTTTTGATATTAAACATAATAGCCGTTTGTTGAGGAGAATATTTTTACTACTTTGGTATTCCACCATTTAAACAAATAAATTTACTAGTATAGTTTGATTTCTGAAGATTACATAGGAAGTAGAGGAGCTTTAATAAAGCAGCTCAGTGAGGCATTCCTTGGCTGATGATGACATTACAGAGGATAGTGAGGGTGATGAGTAACTAAAA
>NW_024340460.1:0-17473 GCF_902729225.1 Pteropus medius | reverse complement strand
CATATATATATGTGCATACATATATATAGATATATATATGCACATATATTTATATATATGCACATATATGCACATATATTCATATATATGAACATATATATTCATATATATGCACATATACGTATGGTAGTTCTGGCATTAACCACTGAGTTCATGTCCATTTTGAGCCCAAAGTACAGACTTTTGAGAAATTGCTCACTTGCGGCACATACACAGGCTTGTCAGGCCCTGGGGCTTTGTGGCCTTGTTCAGTCCTCTGCGGGAAGTGAGTACATACGTTTGATAAGCTCTCAGGGTCCTATTGAGCTCCTTGGGACAGAAAATGGGTCTAATTCCACTGTGTATCCTTCTGTAGACTTCAGGGCCACCCACAGTCAGTATGACCAGCGCTGCTTTGGGCCACCATTCCATCGTCCCATGTTCCCGTCCAACCTTGTAGAAGAGGAAGCCAAAATGGTATCCTTCGCCTGGTAGAAAGAGGTCAGTTTGGCAAACTTCAGACCCTTGTTGGGCTGTATGTGACTCTATCTCTTCTTAGCTGTGTGATCATGTGCATGAGACTCAGTTTTCTGAATTGAATGAGTGTACAGGAACCAAGACGAGCAGCCCAGACAGAAAGGTGAAGGACAGGGACGTGTCTGCTCCATTCCAGAGCTCTGATATCAAATTGAAAAAGCAGGAAGGAAGAGAGGCCCCAGGACTGAGCCCCGGTGCCTCTTGGATGAGCTGGGACACTGTCTCATTGTGGCTCTGGGAAACCCTGTGTCCCCAATCCGGGAAGACGGATGTGCTTGGAACAGGTTGACTTCCTAAAGACCTGAGGGCAACACAGCCTTTTTTCCTAAAATCCACCATATATATATGTGCATATATATACATATATATGCATATATATATATGGTAGCTCTGGCATTAAGCCCTCAGTTCACGTCCATTTTGAGCCAAAAGTGGGGACTTTTGAGAAATTTCTTACTTTCGGCAAATACACAGGCTTGTCAGGCCCTGGGGCTTTGTGGTCTATGTTCAGTCCTCTGCGGGTAGTGGGTCAATACGTTTGATAAGCTCTCAGGGAACCATTGAGCTCCTTGGGACAGAAAATGTGTCTAATTCCTCTCTGTATCCTTCTGTAGACTTCAGGGCCACCCACAGTCAGTGTGACCAGCGATTCTTTGGGCGACCATTCCATTGTCCCATGTTCCCGTCTAACCTTGTAGAAGAGGAAGCCAAAATGGTTCCTGGAGAAGGACAGGGAGGTGAAGGACAGGGAGGTGTCTGATCCAGTCCAGAGCTCTGACGTCACATTTGAAAAACAGGAAGGAAGAGAGGACCCAGCATGGAACCCCGGGGCTGTTGGATGAGCTGGGACACTGTCTCATAGTGGCTCTCGGACCCACAGTGTCCACTCTCCCTGACGACGGATGTGCTTGGAACGGCCTGCTTTCCTTAAAGAGCTGAAAGCAACAGAGCTTTTTTTCTTAAAAAATCTCCCATTTATATATGCGCATATAAATATGCATATGTATGCAGATATATTTATATATGCTACCTCTGACTTTCAGCACTCAGTTCACGTCCATTTTGAGGCCAAAGGCAGACTTTTGAGAAATTCCTCACTTGCGGCAAATACACAGGCTTATCAGGCCCCGGGGCTTTGTGGGCATTGTTCAGTCTACTGCGGGTAGTGGGTACATACGTTTGACATGCTCTCAGGGTCCCATTGAGCTCCTTGGGTAAGAAAATGGGTCTAATTCCTGTCTTTATCCATGTGCAGACTTCAGGGACACCCATAGGCAGTGTGCCCAGCGATGCTTTGGACCGCCCTTCCATCGTCCCAGGTGCCCTTCCATCGTTGTGGAGGAGGAATCCAAAATGGCATCCTTCGCCTTGTAGAAAGAGGACAGATTGGCAAATTCAGACACCTGTTGAGCTGTATGTGACTCTTTCTCTTACTAGATGTGTGGTCATGTGCATGAGACTCAGTTTTCTGAATTTTGAATGAATGTACAGGAAACATGACGAGCAGTCCAGGCAGAACGGTGAAGGAGAGGGAGGTGTCTGCTCCAGTCCAGAGCTCTCATATCAAATTGAAAAAGCAGGAAGGAAGAGAGGCCCCAGCATGGAGCCCTGGGGCTTCTTGGATGAGCTGGGACACTGCATCATTGTGGCTCTGGGACCCCCTGTGTCCACAATCCGGGAACGCGGATGTGCTTGAAGTGGCCTGCCTTCCCTAAAGACCTGAAGGCAACACAGCCTTTTTCCTAAAATTCCACCATATATATATGTGCATATATATTCATATATATATATATGCACATATATGTATGGTAGCTCTGGCATTAACCACTCAGTTCACGTCCATTTTGATCCCAAAGTACAGACTTCAGAGAAATTGCTCACTTGCGGCACATACACAGGCTTGTCAGGCCCTGGGGCTTTGTGGCCTTGTTCAGTCCTCTGCGGGTAGTGGGTCAATACGTTTGACAAGCTCTCAGGGTCCCATTGAGCACTTGGGACAGAAAATGGGTCTAATTCCTCTCTGTATCCTCCTTCAGGGCCACCCACAGGCAGTGTGCCCAGCGATGCTTTGGGCCGCCCTTCCATCGTCCCATGTGCCCCTCCATCCTTGTCGACGAGGAAGCCAAAATGGCATCCTTCCCCTGGTAGAAAGAGGTCAGTTTGGCAAGCTTCAGACACCTGTTGGGCTGTATGTGACTCTGTCACTTATTAGCTGTGTGATCACGTGTATGAGAATCACTTTTCTGAATTTTGAATGCGTGTACAGAAACCATGACGAGCAGCCCAGGTAGAAAGGTGAAGGACAGGGAGGTGTCTGCTCCAGTCCAGAGCTCTGATTACAAATTGAAGAAGCAGGAAGGAACAGAGTCCCCAGGACGGAGCCCCATGCCTCTTTGATGAGCTGGGACACTGTCTCATTGTGTCTATGGGAACCCCTGAGTCCACAATCCGGGAAGGCGGATGTGCGTCCAACGGCCTGCCTTCCCTAAAGACCTGAGGGCAACACAGCCTTTTTTCCTAAAAATCCACCATATATATATGCGCATATATATATAGATATATATATGCACATATATTCATATATATGCACATATATGCACATATATTCATATATATGCACATATATATTCATATATATGCACATATATTCATATATATGCACATATATGCACATATATTCATATATATGCACATATATATTCATATATATGCACATATATGTATGGTAGTTCTGGCATTAACCACTCAGTTCATGTCCATTTTGCGCCCAAAGTAGAGACTTTTGAGAAATTGCTCACTTGCGGCACATACACAGGCTTTTCAGGCCGTGGGGCTTTGTGGGCAATGTTCAGTCCTCTGCGGGTAGTGGGTACATATGTTTGACAAGCTCTCAGGCAACCATTGAGCTCCTTGGGACAGAAAATGGGTCTAATTCCACTGTGTATCCTTCTGTAGACTTCAGGGCCACCCACAGTCAGTGTGACCAGCGATTCTTTGGGCGACCATTCCATTGTCCCATGTTCCCGTCCAACCTTGTAGAAGAGGAAGCCAAAATGGTTCCTGGTGAAGGATAGGGAGGTGAAGGACAGGGAGGTGTCTGATCCAGTCCAGAGATCTGATGTCACATTTGAAAAACAGGAAGGAAGAGAGGCCCCAGCACGGAACCCCGGGGCCTGTTGGATGAGCTGGGACACTGTCTCATAGTGGCTCTCGGACCCACAGTGTCCACTCTCCCTGATGACGGATGTGCTTGGAACGGCCTGCTTTCCTTAAAGAGCTGAAAGCAACAGAGGTTTTTTTCTTAAAAAATCTCCCTTTTATATATGTGCATATATATATGCATATATATGTATATATATTTATATATGGTACCTCTGGCTTTCAGCACTCAGTTCACGACCATTTTGAGGCCAAAGTGCAGACTTTTGAGAAATTCCTCACTTGCGGCAAATACACAGGCTTATCAGGCCCCAGGGCTTTGAGGGCATTGTTCAGTGTACTGCGGGTAGTGGGTACATACGTTTGACATGCTCTCAGCGTCCCATTGAGCTCCTTGGGACAGAAAATGGGTCTAATTCCTGTCTTTATCCATGTGCAGACTTCAGGGACACCCACAGGCAGTGTGCCCAGCGATGCTTTGGACCTCCCTTCCATCGTCCCAGGTGCCCTTCCATCCTTGTGGAGGAGGAAGCCAAAATGGCATCCTTCGCCTTGTAGAAAGAGGTCAGTTTCGCAAAGTCAGACACCTGTTGGGCTGTATGTGACTCTGTCTCTTAGTAGATGTGTGATCATGTGCATGAGACTCAGTTTTCTGAATTTTGAATGAGTATACAGGAACCATGACGAGCAGCCCAGGCAGAAAGGTGAAGGACAGGGACGTGTCTGCTCCAGTCCAGAGCTCTGATATCAAATTGAAAAAGCAGGAAGGAAGAGAGGCCCCAAGTCTGAGCCCCGGTGCCTATCTGATGAGCTGGGACACTGTCTCACTGTGGCTCTGGGAAACCCTGTGACCCCAATCCGGGAAGGCGGGTGTGCTTGGAACAGGTTGCCTTCCCTAAAGACCTGAGGGCAACACAGCCTTTTTTCCTAAAATCCACCATATATATATGTGCATATATATGCATATATATATAAATGCACATATATATACATGGTAGCTCTGGCATTAAGCACTCAGTACACTTCCATTTTGAGCCAAAATTGGAGACTTTTGAGAAATTGCTCACTTTCGACAAATACATAGGCTTGTCAGGACCTGGGGCTTTGTGGGCAATGTTCAGTCCTCTGAGGGTAGTGGGTACATACGTTTGACAAGCTCTCAGGGTAATATTGAGCTCCTTGAGACAGAAAATGTGTCTAATTCCTCTCTGTATCCTTCTGCAGACTTCAGGGCCACCCACAGGCAGTGTGCCCAGCGATGCTTTGGGCCGCCCTTCCATCGTCCCATGTGCCCCTCCATCTTGTCGAGGAGGAAGCCAAAATGGCATCCTTCCCCTGGTAGATAGAGGTCAGTTTGGCAAACCTCAGACAACTGTTGGCTGTAAGTGACTCTGTCACTTATTAGCTGTGTGATCACGTGTATGAGACTCAGTTTTCTGAATTTTGAATGAGTGTACAGGAAACATGACGAGCAGCCCAGGCAGAAAGGTGAAGGAGACGGAGGTGTCTGTTCCAGTCCAGAGCTCTGATATCACATGAAAAAGCAGGAAGGAAGAGAGGCCCAAGCACGGACCCTGGGGCTTCTTGGATGAGCTGGGACACTGCCTCTTTGTGGCTCTGGAACCCCCTGTGTCCACAATCCGGGAAGGCAGATGTGCTTGAAGCGGCCCACCTTCCCTAAAGACCTGAAGGCAACACAACCTTTTTCCTAAAATTCCACCATATATATATGTGCATATATATTCATATATATGCACATATATGTATGGTAGCTCTGGCATTAACCACTCAATTCACGTCCATTTTGAGCGCAAAGTACAGACTTTTGAGAAATTGCTCACTTGCGGCAAATACACAGGCTTGTCAGGCCCTGGGGGTTTGTGGCCTTGTTCAGTCCTCTACGGGTAGTGGGTCAATACGTTTGACAAGCTCTCAGGGTCCCATTGAGTACCTTGGGACAGAAAATGGGTCTAATTCCTTTCTGTATCCTTCTGCAGATATCAAGGCCACCCACAGCTGTGTGCCCAGCGAATCTTTGGGCCGCCCTTCCATCGTCCCATGTGCCCCTCCATCCTTGTGGAGGAGGAAGCCAAAATAGCATCCTGCCCCTGGAAGAAAGAGGTCAGTTTGGCAAACTTCAGAAACCTGTTGGGCTGTATGTGACTCTGTGACTTATTAGCTGTGTGATCACGTATATGAGACACAGTTTTGTGAATTTCATATATATATTAATTTTAATATATATATGTGCCTATGTATATTCATATATACATAGGCACATATATATATGGTAGCTCTGGCATTAAGCACTCAGTTCACGTCCGTTTCGAGCCCAAAGTGTACACTTTTGAGAAATTGCACACTTGCAGCAAATACACAGGCTTGTGAGGCCCTGGGGCTTTGTGGGCATTGTTCAGTCCTCTGCGGGTAGTGGGTCCATACTTTTGACAAGCTTTCAGGGTCCAATTAAGCTCCTTGAGGCAGAAAATGGGTCTCATTCCTCTCTGTATCCTTCTGCAGAGTTCAGGGCACCCCACAGACAGAGTACCCAAGGATGCTTTGGCCCCTCCGTCCATTGCGGCCTTAACCCGCTGGGTAGAGGTCAGTTGCGGGGTTCTGCAGACAGCTGTGGGTCTGACTTCGGCCTCCGTGCCTTAGGAGCTTTGCGATCAGCTCTTTGAGCCTTTCATTTCTTCATTTTGAATGCGTCCGTGGGGACCATTACGACCATCCCAGGCAGAAAGGTGAGGGAGAGGGAGGTGTCTGCTTCCGTCCTGAAGTCTGATTTCCACTGCGGAAAGCGGGAAGGAGCCGAGGCCTTAGGAAGGAGCCCCGGGGCCTCTGGGATGAAAAGAGATCATGCTGAATTGTGGCTCTGGAACGCCCGGTGTCCACACTGCGGGGAGGTGGAGGTGCTAGGAGCGGCCTGTCTTCTGTGGTAGACCAGGGGTCCACGCAGGTTTCCTTCGAAAATCCACCATATACATATATATGCATATAGATGAATATATATATGCATATATATGTATATGGTAGCTTTGGCGAAAAGCTCTCTGGTGACGTCCATTTTGAGCCAGAATCGCAGACTTCCGAGAAAAGGCTCACTTGCGGCAAATGCACAGCCCTCCCCGGGCCTTGGGGCTCTGTGGGCGATGCTCGGTCATCTGCGGGTACTGGGGTAGCGAAGTTGGAGGAGCACTCACTGACACTTTGAGCTCCTAGAGGTACAAACTACGTCTCATTCGTCTCTGTATGCTCTTGCAGGGTTCAGGGCCACCCACAGACAGCGTACCCAGGGATGCTTTGGCCCCTGCGTCCATGGCGGCCGTCACCCGCTGGAAAGAGTTCAGTTGGGAGACACTGCAGACAGCTGTGGGTCTGAATTCGGCCTCCGTGCCTTAGGAGCTTTGCGATCAGCTCTTTGAGCCTTTCATTTCTTCATTTTGAATGCGTCCACGGGGACCATTACGACCATCCCAGGCAGAAAGGTGAGGGAGAGGGAGGTGTCTGCTTCCGTCCTGAAGTCTGATTTCCACTGCGGAAAGCGGGAAGGAGCCGAGGCCTTAGGAAGGAGCCCCGGGGCCTCTGGGATGAAAAGAGATCATGCTGAATTGTGGCTCTGGAACGCCCGGTGTCCACACTGCGGGGAGGTGGAGGTGCGAGGAGCGGCCTGTCTTCTGTGGTAGAGCAGGGGTCCAGCAGGTTTCCTTCGAAAATCCACCATATACATATATATGCATATAGATGAACATATATATGCATATATATGTATATGGTAGCTTTGGCAAAAAGCTCTCTGGTGACGTCCATTTTGAGCCAGAATCGCAGACTTCCGAGAAAAGGCTCACTTGCGGCAAATGCACAGCCCTCCCGGGGCCTTGGGGCTCTGTGGGCCATGCCCGGTCATCTGCGGGTACTGGGGTGGCGAAGTTGGAGGAGCACTCACTGACACTTTGAGCTCCTAGAGGTACAAACTACGTGTCATTCGTCTCTGCATCCTCTTGCAGGGGTCAGGGCCGACCACAGACAGCGTACCCGGGGATGCTTTGGCCCCTCTGTCCATGGCGGCCCTCACCCGCTGTAAAGAGTTCAGTTGGGAGACACTGCAGACAGCTGTGCGTCTGAATTCGGCCTCCGTGCCTTAGGAGCTTTGCGATCAGCTCTTTGAGCCTTTCATTTCTTCATTTTGAATGCGTCATCCCAGGCAGAAAGGTGAGGGAGAGGGAGGTGTCTGCTTCCGTCCTGAAGTCTGATTTCCACTGCGGAAAGCGGGAAGGAGCCGAGGCCTTAGGAAGGAGCCCCTGGGCCTCTGGGATGAAAAGAGATCATGCTGAATTGTGGCTCTGGAACGCCCGGTGTCCCCACTGCGGGGAGGTGGAGGTGCTAGGAGCGGCCTGTCTTCTGTGGTAGACCAGGGGTTCACGCAGGTTTCCTTCGAAAATCCATCATATACATATATATGCATATAGATGAACATATATATGCATATATATGTATATGGTAGCTTTGGCAAAAAGCTCTCTGGTGACGTCCATTTTGAGCCAGAATCGCAGACTTCCGAGAAAAGGCTCACTTGCGGCAAATGCACAGCCCTCCCGGGGCCTGGGGCTCTGTGGGCCATGCCCGGTCATCTGCGGGTACTGGGGTGGCGAAGTTGGAGGAGCACTCACTGACACTTTGAGCTCCTAGAGGTACAAACTATGTGTCATTCGTCTCTGCATCCTCTTGCAGGGTTCAGGGCCGCCCACAGACAGCGTACCCGGGGATGCTTTGGCCCCTCCGTCCATGGCGGCCGTCACCCGCTGGAAAGAGTTCAGTTGGGAGACACTGCAGACAGCTGTGGGTCTGAATTCGGCCTCCGTGCCTTAGGAGGTTTGCGTTCAGCTCTTTGAGCCTTTCATTTCTTCATTTTGAATGCGTCCACGGGGACCATTACGACAATCCCAGTCTGAAAGGTGAGGGAGAGGGAGGTGTCTGCTTCCGTCCTGAAGTCTGATTTCCACTGCGGAAAGCGGGAAGGAGCCGAGGCCTGAGGAAGGAGCCCCGGGGCCTCCGGGATGAAAAGAGATCATGCTGAATTGTGGCTCTGGAACGCCCGGTGTCCACAGTGCGGGGAGGTGGAGGTGTTAGCAGCGGCCTGTCTTCTGTGGTAGACCAGGGGTCCACGCAGGTTTCCTTCGAAAATCCACCATATACATATATATGCATACAGATGAACATATATATGCATATATATGTATATGGTAGCTTTGGCAAAAAGCTCTCTGGTGACGTCCATTTTGATCCAGAATCGCAGACTTCCGTGAAAAGGCTCACTTGCGGCAAATGCACAGCCCTCCCGGGGCCTTGGGGCTCTGTGGGCGATGCTCGGTCATCTGCGGGGACTAAGTTAAGTGAGCACTCACTGACACTTTGAGCTCCTAGAGGTACAAACTACGTGTCATTCGCTCCTGCATCCTTGCAGGCCAGGGGCCGCCACAGACAGCATAGCCAGGGAGGCTTTGGCCCCTCCGTCCATGGGGGCCGTCACCCGCTGGAAAGAGGTCAGCTGGGAGACACTGCAGACAGCTGTGGGTCTGAATTCGGCCTCCGTGCCTTAGGAGCTTTGCGATCAGCTCTCTGAGCCTTTCACTTCTTCATTTTGAATGCGTCCACGGGGACCATCACGACCATCCCAGGCAGAAAGGTGAGGGCGAGGGAGGTGTCTGCTTCCGGCCTGAAGTCTGATTTCCACTGTGGAAAGCGGGAAGGAGCCGAGGCCTTAGGAAGGAGCCCCGGGGCCTCTGGGATGAAAAGAGATCATGCTGAATTGTGGCTCTGAACGCCCGGTGTCCACACTGCGGGGAGGTGGAGGTGCGAGGAGCGGCCTGTCTTCTGTGGTAGAGCAGGGGTCCAGGCAGGTTTCCTTCGAAAATCCACCATATACATATATATGCATATAGATGAACATATATATGCATATATATGTATATGGTAGCTTTGGCAAAAAGCTCTCTGGTGACGACCATTTCGAGCCAGAATCGCAGACTTCCGAGAAAAGGCTCACTTGCGGCAAATGCACAGCCCTCCCGGGGCCTTTGGGCTCTGTGGGCCATGCCCGGTCATCTGCGGGTACTGGGGTGGCGAAGTTGGAGTAGCACTCACTGACACTTTGAGCTCCTAGAGGTACAAACTACGTGTCATCTGTCTCTGTGATCCTCTTGCAGGGTTCAGGTCACATGTTGCACAGCGCATTCGGGATGCAAGCTAAATTTCTCCGTCCATGAAGCGTCAGACAAATTCGGCTGGAAAGAGGTCAGTTGGTGGACACTGCAGACAGCTGTGGGTCTGATTTCGGCCTCCGGGCCTTATGAGCTTTGCGATCACCTCTTCGAGCCTTTCATTTCTTCATTTTGAATGCGTCCACGGGGACCATTACGTCCATCCCAGGCTGAAAGGTGAGTGAGAGGGAGGTGTCTGCTTCCGTCCTGAAGTCTGATTTCCACTGCGGAAAGCGGGAAGGAGCCGAGGCCTGAGGAAGGAGCCCCGGGGCCTCAGGGATAAAAAGAGATCATGCTGAATTGTGGCTCTGGAACGCCCGGTGTCCACACTGCGGGGAGGTGGAGGTGCTAGCAGCGGCCTGTCTCTGTGGTAGACCAGGGGTCCACGCAGGTTTCCTTCGAAAATCCACCATATACATATATATGCATATAGATATATGCATATATATGTATATGGTAGCTTTGGTGAAAAGCTCTCTGGTGACGTCCATTTCGAGCCAGAATAGCAGACTTCCGAGAAAAGGCTCACTTGCGGCAAATTCACAGCCCTCCCGGGGCCTTGGGGCTCTGTGGGCCATGCCCGGTCATCTGCGGGTACTGGGGTGGCGAAGTTGGAGGAGCACTCACTGACACTTTGAGCTCCTAGAGGTACAAACTACGTGTCATTCGTCTCTGCATCCTCTTGCAGGGTTCAGGGCTGCCCACAGACAGCGTACCCGGGGATGCTTTGGCCCCTCCGTCCATGGCGGCCGTCACCCGCTGGAAAGAGTTCAGTTGGGAGACACTGCAGACAGCTGTGGGTCTGAATTCGGCCTCCGTGCCTTAGGAGCTTTGCGATCAGCTCTCTGAGCCTTTCATTTCTTCATTTTGAATGCGTCCACGGGGACCATCACGACCATCCCAGGCTAAAGGTGAGGGCGAGGGAGGTGTCTGCTTCCGTCCTGAAGTCTGATTTCCACTGCGGAAAGCGGGAAGGAGCCGAGGCCTTAGGAAGGAGCCCCGGGGCCTCTGGGATGAAAAGAGATCATGCTGAATTGTGGCTCTGGAACGCCCGGTGTCCACACTGCGGGGAGGTGGAGGTGCTAGCAGCGGCCTGTCTTCTGTGGTAGACCAGGTGTCCACGCAGGTTTCCTTCGAAATTCCAACATATACATATAGATGCATATAGATGAATATATCTATGCATCTATATGTATATGGTAGCTTTGGCGAAAAGCTCTCTGGTGACGTCCATTTTGAGCCAGAATCGCAGACTTCCGAGAAAAGGCTCACTTGCGGCAAATGCACAGCCCTCCCGGGGCCTTGGGGCTCTGTGGGCCATGCCCGGTCATCTGCGGGTACTGGGGTGGCGAAGTTGGAGGAGCACTCACTGACACTTTGAGCTCCTAGAGGTACAAACTACGTGTCATTCGCCTCTGCATCCTCTTGCAGGGTTCAGGGCCGCCCACAGACAGCGTACCCAGGGATGCTTTGGCTCCTCCGTCCATGGCGGCCGTCACCCGCTGGAAAGAGTTCATTTGGGAGACACTGCAGACAGCTGTGGGTCTGAATTCGGCCTCCGTGCCTTAGGAGCTTTGCGATCAGCTCTTTGAGCCTTTCATTTCTTCATTTTGAATGTGTCCACGGGGACCATTACGACCATCCCAGGCAGAAAGGTGAGGGAGAGGGAGGTGTCTGCTTCTGTCCTGAAGTCTGATTTCCACTGCGGAAAGCGGGAAGGAGCCGTGCCTGAGGAAGGAGCCCCGGGGCCTCCGGGATGAAAAGAGATCATGCTGAATTGTGGCTCTGGAACGCCCGGTGTCCACACTGCGGGGAGGTGGAGGTGCTAGCAGCGGCCTGTCTTCTGTAGTAGACCAGGGTTCAACGCAGGTTTCCTTCGAAATCCACCATATACATATATATGCATACAGATATATGCATATATATGTATATGGTAGCTTTGGCGAAAAGCTCTCTGGTGACGTCCATTTTGAGCCAGAATCGCAGACTTCCGAGAAAAGGCTCACTTGCGGCAAATGCACAGCCCTCCCGGGGCCTTGGGGCTCTGTGGGCCATGCCCGGTCATCTGCGGGTACTGGGTGGCGAAGTTGGAGGAGCACTCACTGACACTTTGAGCTCCTAGAGGTACAAACTACGTGTCATTCGTCTCTGCATCCTCTTGCAGGGGTCAGGGCCGCCCACAGACAGCGTACCCGGGGATGCTTTGGCCCCTCCGTCCATGGCGGCTGTCACCCGCTGGAAAGAGTTCATTTGGGAGACACTGCAGACAGCTGTGGGTCTGAATTCGGCCTCCGTGCCTTAGGAGCTTTGCGATCAGCTCTTTGAGCCTTTCATTTCTTCATTTTGAATGCGTCCATGGGGACCATTACGACCATCCCAGGCTGAAATGTGAGGGAGAGGGAGGTGTCTGCTTCCGTCCTGAAGTCTGATTTCCACTGCGGAAAGCGGGAAGGAGCCGAGGCCTGAGGAAGGAGCCCCTGGGCCTCCGGGATAAAAAGAGATCATGCTGAATTGTGGCTCTGGAACGCCCGGTGTCCACACTGCGGGGAGGTGGAGGTGCTAGGAGCGGCCTGTCTTCTGTGGTAGACCAGGGTCCACGCAGGTTTCCTTCGAAAATCCACCATATACATATATATGCATATAGATGAACATATATATGCATATATATGTATATGGTAGCTTTGGCAAAAAGCTCTCTGGTGACGTCCATTTTGAGCCAGAATCGCAGACTTCCGAGAAAAGGCTCACTTGCGGCAAATGCACAGCCCTCCCGGGGCCTCGGGGCTCTGTGGGCGATGCTCGGTCATCTGCGGGTACTGGGGTACCGAAGTTGGAGGAGCACTACTGACACTTTGAGCTCCTAGAGGTACAAACTATGTCCCATTCGTCTCTGTATGCTCTTGCAGGGTTCGGGGCCACCCACAGACAGCGTACCCAGGGATGCTTTGGCCCCTGCGTCCATGGCGGCCATCACCCGCTGGAAAGAGTTCAGTTGGGAGACACTGCAGACAGCTGTGGGTCTGAATTCGGCCTCCTGCCTTAGGAGCTTTGCGATCAGCTCTTTGAGCCTTTCATTTCTTCATTTTGAATGCGTCCACGGGGACCATTACGACCATCCCAGGCAGAAAGGTGAGGGGAGGGAGGTGTCTGCTTCCGTCCTGAAGTCTGATTTCCACTGCGGAAAGCGGGAAGGAGCCGAGGCCTTAGGAAGGAGCCCCGGGGCCTCTGGGATGAAAAGAGATCATGCGGAATTGTGGCTCTGGAACGCCCGGTGTCCCCACTGCGGGGAGGTGGAGGTGCTAGGAGCGGTCTGTCTTCTATGGTAGACCAGGGGTCCACGCAGGTTTCCTTCAAAAATCCACCATATACATATATATGCATATAGATGAACATATATATGCATATATATGTATATGGTAGCTTTGGCAAAAAGCGCTCTGGTGACGTCCATTTTGAGCCAGAATCGCAGACTTCCGAGAAAAGGCTCACTTGCGGCAAATGCACAGCCCTCCCGGGGCCTTGAGGCTCTGTGGGCGATGCTCGGTCTTCTGCGGAGACTGGGGTACCGAAGTTGGAGGAGCACTCACTGACACTTTGAGCTCCTAGAGGTACAAACTCCGTCTCATTCGTCTCTGTATGCGCTTGCAGGGTTAAGGGCCACCCACAGACAGCGTACCCAGGGATGCTTTGGCCCCTGCGTCCATGGCGGCCGTCACCCGCTGAAAAGAGTTCAGTTGGAAGACACTGCAGACAGCTTTGGGTCTGAAATCGGCCTCCGTGCCTTAGGAGCTTTGAGATCAGCTCTTTGAGCCTTTCATTTCTTCATTTTAAATGCGTCCACGGGGACCATTACGACCATCCCAGGCAGAAACGTGAGGGAGAGGGAGGTGTCTGCTTCCGTCTTGAAGTCTGATTTCCACTCCGGAAAGTGGGAAGGAGCCGAGGCCGTAGGAAGGAGCCCCGGGGCCTCTGGGATGAAAAGAGATCATGCTGAATTGTGGCTCTGGAACGCCCGGTGTCCCCACTGCGGGGAGGTGGAGGTGCTAGGAGTGGCCTCTCTTCTGTGGTAGACCAGGGGTCCACGCAGGTTTCCTTCGAAAATCCACCATATACATATATATGCACATAGATGAACATATATATGCATATATATGTATATGGTAGCTTTGGCAAAAAGCTCTCTGGTGACGTCCATTTTGAGCCAGAATCGCAGACTTCCGAGAAAAGGCTCACTTGCGGCAAATGCACAGCCCTCCCGGGGCCTTGGGGCTCTGTTGGTGATGCTCGGTCTTCTGCGGAGAGTGCGGTACCAAAGTTGGAGGAGCACTCACTGACGCTTTGAGCTCCTAGAGGTACAAACTACGTCTCATTCGTCTCTGTATCCTCTTGCAGGGTTCACGGCCACCAACAGACAGCGTAGCCAGGGATGCTTTGGCCCCTCCGTCCATGGGGGCCGTCACCCGCTGGAAAGAGGTCAGCTGGGAGACACTGCAGACAGCTGTGGGTCTGAATTCGGCCTCCGTGCCTTAGGAGCTTTGCGATCAGCTCTTTGAGCCTTTCATTTCTTCATTTTGGATGCGTCCACGGGGACCATTACGACCATCCCAGGCAGAAAGGTGAGGGAGAGGGAGGTGTCTGCTTCCGTCCTGAAGTCTGATTTCCACTGCGGAAAGCGGGAAGGAGCCGAGGCCTTAGGAAGGAGCCCCGGGGCCTCTGGGATGAAAAGAGATCATGCTGAATTGTGGCTCTGGAACGCCCGGTGTCCCCACTGCGGGCAGGTGGAGGTGCTAGGAGCGGCCTGTCTTCTGTGGTAGACCAGGGGTCCACGCAGGTTTCCTTCGAAAATCCACCATATACATATATATGCATATAGATGAACATATATATGCATATATATGTATATGGTAGCTTTGGCAAAAAGCTCTCTGGTGACGTCCATTTTGAGCCAGAATCGCAGACTTCCGAGAAAAGGCTCACTTGCGGCAAATGCACAGCCCTCCCGGGGCCTTGGGGTTCTGTGGGCGATGCTCGGTCTTCTGCGGAGACTGGGGTACCGAAGTTGGAGGAGCACTCACTGACACTTTGAGCTCCTAGAGGTACAAACTGCGTCTCATTCGTCTCTGTATGCTCTTGCAGGGTTCAGGGCCACCCACAGACAGCGTACCCAGGGATGCTTCGGCCCCTGCGTCCATGGCGGCCGTCACCCGCTGGAAAGAGTTCAGTTGGGAGCCACTGCAGACAGCTGTGGGTCTGAATTCGGCCTCCGTGCCTTAGGAGCTTTGAGATCAGCTCTTTGAGCCTTTCATTTCTTCCTTTGAGATGCGTCCACGGGGACCATTGCAGCCATCAGGCAGAAAGGAGGGAGGAGGAGGTGTCTGCCTCCCGTCCTGAAGTCTGATTTCCACTCGCGGAGGCGAAGGAAGGAGCCGAGGCCTTAGGAAGGAGCCCCGGGGCCTCTGGGATGAAAAGAGATCATGCTGAATTGTGGCTCTGGAACGCCCGGTGTCCACACTGCGGGGAGGTGGAGGTGCGAGGAGCGGCCTGTCTTCTGTGGTAGAGCAGGGGTCCAGGCAGGTTTCCTTCAAAATCCACCATATACATATATATGCATATAGATGAACATATATATGCATATATATGTATATGGTAGCTTTGGCAAAAAGCTCTCTGGTGACGTCCATTTTGAGCCAGAATCGCAGACTTCCGAGAAAAGGCTCACTTGCGGCAAATGCACAGCCTTCCCGGGGCCTTGGGGCTCTGTGGGCGATGCTCGGTCATCTGCGGGGACTGGGGTACCGAAGTTGGAGGAGCACTCACTGACACTTTGAGCTCCTAGAGGTACAAACTACGTCTCATTCGTTTCCGTATGCTCTTGCAGGGTTCAGGGCCACCCACAGACAGCGTACCCAGGGATGCTTTGGCCCCTGCATCCATTGCGGCCGTCACCCGCTGGAAAGATTTCAGTTGGGTGACACTGCAGACAGCTGTGGGTCTGAATTCGGCCTCCGTGCCTTAGGAGCTTTGCGATCAGCTCTTTGAGCCTTTCATTTCTTCAGTTTGAATGCGGACACGGGGACCATTACGACCATCCCAGGCAGAACGGTGAGGGAGAGGGAGGTGTCTGCTTCCGTCCTGAAGTCTCATTTCCACTGCGGAAAGCGGGAAGGAGCCGAGGCCTTAGGAAGGAGCCCCGGGGCCTCTGGGATGAAAAGAGATCATGCCGAATTGTGGCTCTGGAACGCCCGGTGTCCCCACTGCGGGGAGGTGGAGGTGCTAGGAGCGGCCTGTCTTCTGTGGTAGACCAGGGGTCCACGTAGGTTTCCTTGGAAAATCCACCATATACATATATATGCATATAGATGAACATATATATGCATATATATGTATATGGTAGCTTTGGCAAAAAGCTCTCTGGTGGCGTCCATTTTGAGCCAGAATCGCAGACTTCCGAGAAAAGGCTCACTTGCGGCAAATGCACCGCCCTCCCGGGGCCGTGGGGCCTTGGGGCTCTGTGGGCGATGCTCGGTCTTCTGCGGAGACTGGGGTACCGAAGTTGGAGGAGCACTCACTGACACTTTGAGCTCCTAGAGGTACAAACTGCGTCTCATTCGTCTCTGTATGCTCTTGCAGGGTTCAGGGCCACCCACAGACAGCGTACCCAGGGATGCTTTGGCCCCTGCGTCCATGGCGGCCGTCACCGCTGGAAAGAGTTCAGTTGGGAGACACTGCAGACAGCTGTGGGTCTGAATTCGGCCTCCGTGCCTTAGGAGCTTTGCGATCAGCTCTCTGAGCCTTTCATTTCTTCATTTTGAATGCGTCCACGGGGACCATCACGACCATCCCAGGCAGAAGGGTGAGGGCGAGGGAGGTGTCTGCTTCCGTCCTGAAGTCTGATTTCCACTGCGGAAGGCGGGAAGGAGCCGAGGCCTTAGGAAGGAGCCCCGGGGCCTCTGGGATGAAAAGAGATCATGCTGAATTGTGGCTCTGGAACGCCCGGTGTCCACACTGCGAGGAGGTGGAGGTGCTAGGAGCGGCCTGTCTGCTGTGGTAGACCAGGGGTCCACGCAGGTTTCCTTCGAAAATCCACCATATACATATATATGCATATAGATGAACATATATATGCATATATATGTATATGGTAGCTTTGGCAAAAAGCTCTCTGGTGACGTCCATTTTGAACCAGAATCGCAGACTTCAGAGAAAAGGCTCACGTGCGGCAAATGCACAGCCCTCCCGGGGCCTTGGGGCTCTGTGGGCGATGCTCGGTCAACTGCGGGGACTGGGGTACCGAAGATGGAGGAGCACTCACTGACACTTTGACCTCCTAGAGGTACAAACTACTTCCCATTCGTCTCTTTATGCTCTTGCAGGGTTCAGGGCCACCCACAGACAGCGTACCCAGGGATGCTTTGGCCCCTGCGTCCATGGCGGCCGTCACCCGCTGGAAAGAGTTCAGTTAGGGAGACACTGCAGACAGCTGTGGGTCTGGGTCGGCCTCCGTGCCTTAGGAGCTTTGCGATCAGCTCTCTGAGCCT
>NW_024340459.1:0-2769 GCF_902729225.1 Pteropus medius | reverse complement strand
AGGCGTGGGGTGTGGGGGACATGGGGGGTGTGGGGGCGTGGGGGCCGTGGGGGGCGTGGGGCCTCCCAGGACATCCCCTCTCCCGCCCCCTCACCTCGGCGTCCAGGGCCGAGTCCGCCTTCTTTCCCCACTGGGTCCTCCTGGTGGCCGCTGTCTCCTGCCGCAGCTCCTGCTTGGGGGCATAGGGCAGGGACCAGGGGCTAAGGCAGCCTGCGGGTGGCAAAGCTCCTGACCCCCAGGTCACTCCCCTTCCAGAGAGGGAGAGCCCAGATCCACTCTCTTCTCTGTGGTCCTGTCCACCCCCAATGTCACTCCTGAGCTGTCTCCTGTACCCTCGGGCTGGCCCCCTCACCCCACCACCGAAAGGCCCAGGGCCAGAGGCCTCAGGGAGGGACTGGCACCTGAGGGTCCTGTTCACCAGACTCCTGAGTCCTGCTGATCCACAGATTGAGCCTTGATGTCACAACCCCCGAGAGCTTCAGGTGCTCCTGAGGAGACAGGCTCACATCAGGGCTTGGGGCCGCCGGCCCAGGACAGGACCTCACTCGCTGTCCACCCGGCCCAGGACACGGAGACCTGGAGGGCCAGCCCCCAACCCCCGGGAGCTGTGGTGACTTGGGCTCAGGACACAGATGGCAACTCTGGTGCAGGGCGGATTCTGCCCAAACTGACACGTGAGAACAAGGCCCAGGGTTAAAGACCTCGGGCCCCGGGTTAGAGACCTTGGGCCCCGCCCGCCTGAGCCCTCACCTTCCGGCTGGAGGCGGGTTCCGCTCGGCTCTGGCCCGCCAGCTCCTTCTCAAAGAGGTGGCGCTTGCTAGCTACCCCCATGGGGGCCACGAAGAGCTCGGTGCGGGGGGAGCCTGGGGACTTCACGGATTCCGACCTCTGGGAACAGGAGGTGCAGGGTGAGAAGCACAGACCACCCCGCATGCCGGCGGGCTCGCCCACCCCCGCGAGAGCCCTCGCACCTGCACAGCGGTGTGGTACCGCTCCAGTTTCTCGCCCAGCTTGACTGTGCTGGCCGGGAGCCTCACGCTGGCACTGAAGGGCAGGAGACAGGACGGGGCCAATGCGGTGAGGCCCCGCTCCCAGGAGGCCAGGCCTCCCCCTCTGCCACCGAGCGAGACTATAATGAAGCTATAGCCTCCAAGGCTGTCCTTGCCTCCGGGGGGACTTCCGCTTCGGGGGGACCTGCCGTCCACCTCACACTTGTCCCTGGAATCCCTCCTCATCTGCCGCCACCTGTGTCCACTCTCCCTGCCACCTGCCACCAGGCTGCTCCTGCCCCATACGAATCCCATGCTGTCCTGCCAGCTCGGACCCCTCAGGCCCCAGGACAGGGGCTAAATTCTGGGGCCCAGCAGACGAGGCTCCCCTGAGCTGGTGCTGCCTCCTGTCCATACCCAGCGTCCCCCCAAGCCCCTTCTCCACGTGCCTGTGTGCCCCCCACCAGATGCCCCGGGCTCGGCACACTGCCCGTCCATGGGCTGCTCCCTCCCCATTGCATCCAGAAGCCTCCTCCTAGGCAGTTCCACAGTCCCATTGGGACGTCACTTGCCCCGTGGCACATTCTCTAGCCCTGTCGGCTGACCTGTCGTAGCCACTACGAAGCTCGCAGGGGAGCTTGGTCCCTAGTCCTGCTGCATCCCCCTCGCCCCCGCTGGGTGGCTCACGCAGGCCTGCCGGTCACCTGAGCCACCTCTGTACCCCGCGCCCCACGGCCCAGCCAGGACGGCAGGCCTCAGGGAAGATCGGGGGCGCACGGAGGCACGGCGAGGGCCCCAGGCTCCTGCCACGCCAATGGACTGCAGGTGTTCCGGCACGGTCCTCACACACTACCATCCCATCGGCTCCTAACTCGGGGCTCCCAGGCGCCCTGCCCACCCTGGCGCCCCGGCTAGCCCTCCTCTGCCTTCGCAGCCCCCCCCAGATGCCCTCCCTGACCCTCCCTTCCCCGGCGCGTCTCTGGGGCCGCAGCCCCCATGTGAATCCAGTCTTCCTGACAGATCTGGAGCCCTGGCCAGGGCTGTGCCTTCCCCCCGTGTGTCCCAGGGCACAGCCTGGCATGAGGACAGTGACAGCCACTCAGCAAACACAGGCTGAGTGTGACCAGATGGAGACCAGGCATTCCAGCCCCTGACCTGCGGGTTAGGGCTGCTTCCGAGTTGATTTTCCTGGGGCTCATCTGAAACGAGGAGAAAGGGGCTCATGAGGTGGAGTCCCAAGGAGGAAGGGAGGGGCTCAGCTCCCGGGCCTCCCCTGCCTCCACTGCTCAGCCTCCAACCGAATGTCCATCAAAACGCCCCTCTGGTCTGGGAGACACCTGCCCCAACCCAACAGTCTGGGTCAGAAGCCCCTCCTTAGGCCCCCCAGGAGTTCTTGGGGTGCCTGTCTCCCTTCCCACTGCCCACAAGCCCGGTGGGCAGAAACAGGCACTACCATCTTCCCAGGGGCCTAGCACAAAGCACCGTCAGTGTAAATTGAGTGAATGACCCAGTGAACAAAGGAACCGAGAGTAAATACTGGAGCAGGGAGGCGAGCGTCCCCAGGCCACACACTTCACACTCTTGGTGCAGAGCGGAGCAGAGCACTAGGAGAGCCTGCTGCTCTCTGCCCTGCCTGTGCCCTGCCTGTGCCCTGCCCGTGCAACCTCCCCCGCTCAGGCGAGGACCGGACCTGGTGAAGGCAGGTGTGCGCCCAGCCAGCATCCCGGCCAGCATCCCCGCCAGCATCCCCGCCAGCATCCCCGCCGGCATCCCCGCCGGC
>NW_024340458.1:0-556 GCF_902729225.1 Pteropus medius | reverse complement strand
GCCATCCCTCCTTCAGAGGTTTGGGGAGCAGGAGGGGGCACGCTGGGGACCGTAGGGGCCATGACAAGCCATCGATAAAGCTGACACCCAGAGCCCTCCCCGTCTTGGCCTCCACAGGTCTCTCAGTGTGGCCGCTTCCCACGTCACCCTCCCTCCCTCCCCGCCGATCACCCCGAAGGAGCCCTCGGCCTCTGAGCACCGAGCACCGAGCCTGGGGCCCTCCTGCCCCGGCTTCGGTGGCCCCTCCCGCTGGTGCCCTCGCCTTACGTCTCCTTACGTCTGCCACGGACGGACCACTGGCCTTTCCCGCAGCGTCGGGCTCACTCCTTCCTCCTGGGTCATTTCCGTCTGCGCACAAACACGTCCTAACATCTCCCGAGACGAACGCGCGCCCTGCAGTCTCGACCTCTTGTCCCCGTTCAGCTGTGTCTTCATTCAAAACACCTGCGAACACATACTTCTAGCTCGGTGTCCACTCTGCCTGTCCCTCTCTCCCAGGCTCCCCAGTGACCCGGCTGCCTCCAAGCCCACCGAGACCTCCGTCCGTGCACGCCCG
>NW_024340457.1:0-412 GCF_902729225.1 Pteropus medius | reverse complement strand
CACACTGCGGGGAGGTGGAGGTGCTAGGAGCGGCCTGTCTTCTGTGGTAGACCAGGGGTCCACGCAGGTTTCCTTCGAAAATCCACCATATACATATATATGCATATAGATGAATATATATATGCATATATATGTATATGCTAGGTTTGGCGAAAAGCTCTCTGGTGACGTCCATTTTGACCCAGAATCGCATACTTCCGAGAAAAGGCTCACTTGCGGCAAATGCACAGCCCTCCCGGGGCCTTGGGGCTCTGTGGGCCATACCCGGTCATCTGCCGGTACTGGGGTGGCGAAGTTGGAGGAGCACTCACTGACACTTTGAGCTCCTAGAGGTACAAACTACGTGTCATTCGTCTCTGCATCCTCTTGCAGGGTTCAGGGCCACCCACAGACAGCGTAAACAGGGATGCTT
>NW_024340456.1:0-517 GCF_902729225.1 Pteropus medius | reverse complement strand
CCGAGCCTTAGGGTTCTCAGACTGACTCAACCTTCTACCGGGCCTGGCTTCTTGGGCGTAGACCCATGCAGTCACATGGGGCCCTGGGCTTGCTGGAGCCCCGGGCTTGCTTTAATGCCCTCCTGCTAATAGGTTTAAAGGAGGCCCCACATTTTTATTTTGCCCGAAGCCCAGCGAATCGTGTGGCAGGCTCTGCCTCTACCTAGAACACTCTGCTCTTGGCGCATCTGGCTCTTTCAGTCATCCAGGTCTTCTCTGCTCAAATGTCACCTCCCCAGAGGGGCCTTCCTTGGCCACCTGTCCGCAGGAGCCCCGCCCGATCTTCCTCGGGCATGGAGCTGTTTTATTTTCCTGTCTGAAATGACCTTATTGTCGACTTTTCTCCATGTTTGTTGTCTGTCTCCTGTTGGTCACATCGCCTGCCCATGGCCGTGTCCCCACTCAGAGCACAGAGTTGGCCCTGTGGGCACCGGGTGTCAGTGCAGGAGTTGGCAGGAGGGTGGTTGGGTGTGTGCCT
>NW_024340455.1:0-724 GCF_902729225.1 Pteropus medius | reverse complement strand
GTCACTTTAAAAAAATGGTAGGGAATCAACTCATTATTCTGAAAACTGATAAGAGAAAAAGGAATCAACATTTGTTATGCTTTTCCTATATAAAGTGGATATCTTAGGACAATTAAGTGATAAGAGAAAGTTTCTCCAGAGAGAAGCATTCCAACTAATCCAAAATAGAAATGATAGAAAGTAAAACAGTGGAAATTCAAACATCACCAGTTGACAACACCTAACGAATTAACGGATCTAGGAAAAACCATCAATAGCTGATAACAATGCCAAAAAAAGAGACAAGGAAATTACGGTCTTTCTGATAGAAGCATGCAACATCATTTATAAAGTAGTCTTGCTTTAAAAAAAAAAAAATCAAATCTGAATCTGACCAATCCTTAAGATGTAACTATCAGTTTAAAGCAAATACAAGGAAAAGAGAAACATATTAAGTAATACCATGAGAATGCAATCAGTAAAATCTACACTGTGGGAAACTCAGCAAGACAAATGACTGAGAACATATATATACACATATGCACAGATTTATCATTTTTATATAATCATATAATTTTTAACTCTTTATAACTTTTAAATTATGTAGAACTTTACTTTACTGCTTTTGGATTTTACTTCTTGCTACTTTACTGCTTTTGGATTTTACTTCTTGCTTAGGAATGCCTATCCCAAATGTATAAAAAATCATGCATAGTTCCTCTAATATATTTATACTTCTAGTATT
>NW_024340454.1:0-354 GCF_902729225.1 Pteropus medius | reverse complement strand
CCCACCCAGGACACACATCCCATTGTGCCTCCCCACCACCCTGGGACACACGTCCCCAATGCACCGTCCCCACCCTGGACACATCCCCACTGTGCCGTCCCCACCGCCCGCAGACTCAGTGTCTGGAGCCGCCCAGCAGCCTGGACCTGGCGACCGGTCCGAGCCCTGGGCGGGCGGGCGGCGCCCACACCGCGGCCCCTGTGTCCTCTGCAGGCTGGGAGGCGGCCCTGAGGATGCCAAGGAGATCATGCAGCACCGCTTCTTCGCCGGCATCGTGTGGCAGGATGTGTACGAGAAGAAGGTGGCGCCTCCCGGTCTTGTCCCGCTGCTCCCCGGGCTCAGGCTGCGTGTCCC
>NW_024340453.1:0-5334 GCF_902729225.1 Pteropus medius | reverse complement strand
GACCCGGCCGACCCGTGGCCGCCTACTCCGTGCCCGTTTCCCATTCTCCATCGCGGAAGCGAAACCAGAAAATTTGCGGAAAATGCGTTCCGGATGCTGAGACCCAGGCCGGCCTTCACCTCTGGGGTGTGCGCGCGTCCTGACACGTGACAACGTCTGTTTTCTCGCGGCAACCGTGGTCGCCTCCCGCGGGTCAGGGCCACCGGCCGGAGCTGGTCGAACCCCTGCAGGATGTCCGACGCCTTCACTGCGACTCGCCCAGTCATTCGAACTCCTGCAGATACAATCTCCGGTGACTGGGCAAAACGGCAACGTCTGCAAATGACTAGGAAAAAGCAGATCGCGCCGGCGGCTTCCTGGAACTCCGCCTCCAGCACCATGGTCAGATCCCACTCCTTGGATTTCCGAGGAGCTCGGGGGAGAGAACAGCAGCCACCAGGTGGCGACAGTCAGCAGCACGGATCCTCATCAACCAGCGGCCATGGCCCACCACGGGCCATCACATCCTCAATCTCAATCGGTCCACCTCGGAGCGCGACTCTTGCCGGGGCACGAGCTAGAAGGAGAGCCTGGCGGCTCAGCAGAGCGTCCTTTCCCGTGGGCGCGGGTGGACTCCGGCCAGGAGAGCGCGAGCGATCACGTGCATGGCTCTGCGAAGCCCGAGGGGAGCACCGCAGACAGCAACCGGACGTGCTGCGTCAGCCTCGCCGGCCTCCTCAAGCGACGGCCGGCCACAGACTCGGGAGGAGGACGCCTGACCATGGGGCACGAAGCCTGCTTGGGGCAGTACCCCTACCAGCACCAGGTCCAGCGTGTGCCCGGCATGAGGACACCCGTGGCCCTTCCGCACTGGAGCCCGGAGACAGGACTGTGGCCGGAGCCCCGGGCAGCGGCTTCCCACATCAGGCGGGCGGCATCAGCCAGAGGAACGGATCCGAGTGCGGTCAGTGTCATGCCCGGAAATCTGTGCGCCGGGGAGCCGACCTCATCGGCCACTAACACCGCAGAGTGCATCGTGGCTCACGTGCCAGAAGATAATAGATTTCAGGAACCGCAACTGGTGACGCGGCGGTCCGCAGATCACGGAGGGCTCCTCGACCACGGCCCCGTCACTACCATGTCAGAGCTTCGGCATTCGCACCCACGCGTAGCGCTGCTTTGTTTGCATTTTGCGAAGAGGCTTCGGACGCCCAGGACTCATGCGGACCCGGCCAGCCCGCGGCCTTCGAGTCCGTTTCCCCATTCTCCACCGCGGAAGCCAGACCTGAAAATGTGAGGAACGCATTCGGGATGTTGGGACCCAGGTTGGCCTTCGCCTGTGGTGTGTGGGCGTCAGAGTGCGGGACACGATCTCCTGTTCTCCCGCGCAACCGTGGTCGCCTTCCGTGAGTTAGGGCCGCTGGCCGGTGCTGGCCGACCACCTTCAGGTTGCCCACCACCGTCCCTGGGACTTGCCCAGTCACTCCCTCATACACCTGCAGATACAATCTCCGGTGACTGGACAAAACAGCAACATCCACCCGTGACCGGGACAAACCTGATAACGCCGCCGGCCTTCTGGAACTCCGCCTCGGGCACTGAGGCCAAATCCCATCCCTTCACTCCTGCGGAGCTCAAAGTAGAGAGAACAGCTGCGCCCGTGAGAGGCTCTGCCTAGAACCAGGCTGGCCAGGCCAACATTCGGGACAGAGCCGGGTGGGTGACATGGTCATGCCCGGAGCTCTGCGCGCCAGGGAGGCGAGCTCCTCGGCCTGTAACACCACAGAGCGGTGATGGAACAAAGTACGGATTTCGGTTACGAGACTGGTGACGGGCCTCGGGCACCATGGCCAAATCCAGTCCTTCGAGTTTCCGCGGAGCTCCGGGCCGAGAAAACTATAACAGCGGCTATGAGGTGGCGACAGTCAGTAGGATGGTTCGTCATCACCGACGGCCACCGCCCACCGCGCACCATCACGTCATCCAAGCTTGATCGGTCCACCTCAGAGCGCGACTCTAGCCTGGGCCGGAGCCGGGAGGAGAGGCTGGCGGCTCAGCCTCGGCCAGGAAGGCGCGAGCGATCACGTGCATGGCTTTGCGAAGCCTGAGGGGAGCCTCGGAGACAGCAAACGAGGCGCTGCGTCAGCCTCGTCGACCTTCTTAGGCGACGGAGGGCCACAGACTCGGGAGGAGGACGCCTGACCTAGGAGCATGAAGCCTGCGTGGGGCAGTCGCCCAGTACGCAGCGGACTGTAGCACCGCCGTGTGCCTGACGTGAGGACACCCGCTGCCCTTCCGCACTGGAGTCCGGAGACAGGAACGCGGCTCAAGCCCCGATTGCAAAGAGGCGGCTCCCACATCCAGGCGGGCGGCATCAGGCAGAGGAACGAAGACAAGGAAGGGGTCTTGCTCAGGCCCGGAGCTCTGGGCACCCGGGGAGCCGACCTCATCGGCCGCTAACGCCGGAGAGTGGGTCTTGGCTCATGTGTTGGAAGAAAATACGGATTTCGAGAATCTCAAATGGTGAGGGCAAGTTCCACAGGTCACGGAGGGCTCCTTGACACTGCTCATCCATCGACGCCCCCACCACTACCACGTCAGAGCATCGGTGTTCGCGCCCACGCGCAGGGCCGGGCCTGTCCGCGTTCCGGCAGAGACGTCTCAGACGCCCAGGACTCGCAAGAACTTGGCCGGCCCGTGGCCTCCTACGCCGGGCTCCGAGTGCGTTTCTCCGTTCTCCATCAAAGGAGCGAGACCCCAAAACTTGAAACGCCTTTAGGCTGTTGGGAACCGACTGGCCTTCACCAACACAGTATGCGGATGTCCGTGCACGGTATACCGTCCCCTGGTCTCTCATGGCAACCCTGGTTGCCTTCTGCATATTAGGGCCTCCTGGTATCGCGCCCCACCCGTGGCCTTGACGCTTCGCTCTCGACCCAGAAATCTCATGTTCGTGCCCACGGGCAGGAGACAGTCCACCTGTTTCCAGATGTGAACTTACATGTCTGCGGAGCCTTGAGGATCAGGCTCGCGAAAGACAGCGGGCGGCCGGTGGCCTCCTATGCAGGGCTCTGGGTACTGTCCGGGCCAGTTCCCAGCATGAAGCGAGACACGAAAATGTCGAGACCAGCCGAGGCCTGCTACTGGAATTACCATGAGCCCGTCACATCTTAGAACCACCTTGCGTCCCCGGACTGCCGCAAATGATTACGAGTCGGTTCCATAGGTCACGAAGGGCTCCTTGACCATGGCACATCCAAGGACACCCTCATTCCTATCACGGCAGAGCTCCTGTGTTCACGGTCACGGTCCGATCTATCCACGTTTCCGCGGGGAAGTCTCGGACGCCCAGGACTCACAAGGACACGCCCATAGCACGGCCTCCTACCTTGGGCTCCGTGTCCATTTCCACATTCTCCTCCGGGAAAGTGAGACTAGAAAATTTGATGGGAGCTCCTTCAGGCTGTTGAGACCCAGGCTGGCCTTCACCGCTGGGGTGTGCGGGCGTCCGGGTGCAGGACGCCATCTCCCGTTCTACCGCGGCAACCTCGGTTGCTTTCCGCGGGTTAGGGCCACAGGAGGATGCTGTGACCGCCTTCAGAGTGCCCACCACCTCCACTGGGAGTTAGTCACATTTTCGTGCTCTTGGAGATACAATCTCCGGTGACTGCACGAAGCACAATCTGAGTGTGCCCGGGATAAAGCTGATAACACTGCCGGCCTCATGGAACTCTGCCTCGGGCACCGTGGCCAAATCCCACTCCTTCGAATTTCCATGCACCTCCGGGGCGAGAAAACTGACAGCTGCCACCAGGTAGCGACCTTCAACCGGATGGATCCTCATCACGGGTGGCCACGGCACACCGCAGGCCATCACGTCATCCAAACTAAATCGGCCCACCTCGGAGCGAGACTCTTGTCCAGGCCCGAGCTGGGAGGAGAGGCTGGCGGCTCAGAAAACAGCGTCGAGTCTCGTGCGTGCGGGTGTGCTCTGGCCAGGGGAGCACGAGCGATCGCGTGCATGGCCCTGCGAGGCCAGAAGCAGCCCCGGAGACCGCACCCGGAGGGGATGCATCAGCCTGGCAGAACTTCTCACTCGAGGGCACCCCACAGACTCCGAAGGAGGACGCCTGACGACCGGGCACGAAGCCTGCATGCTGCGGTCGCCCTGTCCGCAGCAGGTTCCACACGCGGTAGCACGTGCCCGGCATGACACCCGCTGGCCTTCCACGCTGGAGCCCAGAGAATACCACGGCCCAAGCCCCTGGCGCTCGGGAGCCTGTTCCAACATCCAGGCGGGCGGCATCAGCCAGATGAACACGGGGAATGCAGTCATGGTCAGGCAGAGAATTCTGGCTCCCAGGGAGCAGACCACAATGGCCACAAACACCGAAAAGCGAATATTGGCTTACGTGGAGGATTTCGTTTACCGAAGCTGGTCACGATGCAGTCCCACAGGTCACAGAGGGTTCTTTGGACCACGGCGCATCCATCCACACCCTCGACCCTACCGCGCCCGAGCTCCGCTGTTCGGGCTCACGCAGAGAAGCCTTGGGCGCCCGGGCCTCATAAGGACCCGGCCATCTCGTGGCCTCCAACCATGTGCTCCGTGTCCGTTTCCCCGTTCTCCACAGCAGAAGCCAGGAGGGAAAATTTGAGAAACACATATGGGATTTCGGGAGCCAGCCTGGCCTTCACCACTGCGGTGTGCGGGCGTCCGCGGGCGTGACGTCTCCTGTTCTCTCGCGGCAACTCTCGTCGCCTTTCGCATGTTAGGGCCAACGGCTGGTGCTGGTTGGCCCACTCCAGAGCACACAGCACTTTCACTGGGACTTGCCCAGTCAACTCTCTCAAACTCCTGCAGATACAATCTCCAGTGACTGGATGAAACATCAACATCCGTGCGTTATCGGGACAAACCTGATAACGCCGCCGGTCTTCTGGAACTCTGCCTCGGGCACGGAGGCCAAATCCCAACTCTTCACTTCTGCGGAGCTCCAAGAGGAGCGAGAACAGCCGCGCCCGTGAGAAGCTTTGCCTAGACCCAGGCTGGCCACTCCAGCAGTCGGGACAGAGCCGGGTGGGCGACATGGTCATAGCCGGAGCTCTGTGCGCCGGGGAGCCGACCTCATCGGCCATTAACACCGCAGAGCAGTTCTTGGCTACTGTGACGGAATAAACTACGGATTTCGGTTACGCAACTAGTCACGGGCCTGGCCACCATGGCCAAATCCACTCCTTCGGATTTCCGCAGAGCTCCGGGCCGAGAAAACTCACAGCGGACACCTGGTGGCAACCGTCAACCGGATGGATCATCCTCAAGGGAGGCCACGGCCCACCATGTCACCCAATTTT
>NW_024340452.1:0-630 GCF_902729225.1 Pteropus medius | reverse complement strand
CTTTTAATGGGTCTTGGGGTTTTATTTTGGGTTGATGAAAATGTTCTGGAACTATTTAGAGGTAGTGGCTATTCAACATTGTGAATTTACTAAATGCCACTGAGCTGTTCACTTTAAAATGGTTAATTTTATGTTATGTAAATATCATCTCTAAAAAAATCTTAGGTCTTAAAACTCAATCTTCTTCTATTTTGCTTTTCAAGAACTATGGGGACTAGTCATAAGTTTTTAAAATATTAATAATAATCTCATTTTCCAGATCAAATAGGTTTTAAAAAGGGTATTCATTTTAAATTATTCAATATTCAATAGGTTTTAAAAAGGGTATTCATTTTAAATTAATGTTTAAGGGCATAGCCGTACTTAATAATAATTCCCTTAAAAGCCCACTATTTCCCCTTTATCTTAATGTACTTAATTGTACTAACATGTTAGAAGGAGGTAAGCTGAGAAATAAGGACATTTGCCAAATATTTCATATCTTACTTTAAACTGCAAAGGATCAGAAAAAATACTAAATAAATGAAGTCAGATTGTCAAATATTTATATACAAAGGGGGGAAATGTGTCATTTATTAATACTAACAATTGCAGTGGCTACACATTTTAAATGAGCTACCTTCAATTTAA
>NW_024340451.1:0-410 GCF_902729225.1 Pteropus medius | reverse complement strand
CCCGACCTCAGTCTTTCTTTCCTGATCCCTGATGATAGATGTTAGGCCACTGCCCGCTCCATCTCTCCCGGCCTGGCGCAGGCCGCATCGACTCCCCCCTGCAGAGTAGACTCAGCCTCTTACCTGCCTTCCCACTGTTCACCGATGAGCTCTGCGGCCCGCTCTTCACGAGGCCACCGCTTACCCTTTACGGTGGGGACACATCGACTCACCTTCGTGGCTTCCCGTCTCTCTCCCAGGAAAAGCTAAGGTCTTGTCCTTGGGGCTCAAGGCCCTGCAGCACGTGGCCCTCCTCCTTTAGGACGTCCTTGACGCCCTGGCTCCCTCCGTTCCTGCCACGCTGGCCTCCTCCGTCCTCGAAGGTGGCCAGCACCTCCTGCCTCCCGCCGAGTCCGCTGCCTGCAGAGCTC
>NW_024340450.1:0-4222 GCF_902729225.1 Pteropus medius | reverse complement strand
GTAGACATGTCAATGCCCATCAACTTTGTGAACACCAGCTCCTCTGTGCGTTCACTCCAACAAATGGCCTCTGTGTCACTTTGTGGCCTCAGACTGCCAGAATCCATTTTGCCTACTCACAGAAGCACCTGAGAAGCCTGAGAATTTAGGTCTCATAGGGAGACTCTTAACCTGCGACTGTTGGGTACAAAGGTATACATGTTCTAGTTCCATCGCCCTTAATATGGACACTCTGAGGCATCACCACACTGACCCTAGAGCTCCCTATGGAACTGAGCCGGGTGGGAGCTCTATCTCTGTGAGACATAGTTTGACGTACCACATTGTACCCTACCTGGCTCCTTCCCTACCTGATCTCACATCCCCGGTCTCTACCAGCATTTCCCAAGAAAACACTGCATATAAAGGCTCAGCTGGGGGTTTGCTTCTAAAGAACCAGACCCACTTGGCTTTTAAGTGCCAGGGCCTGAATTCGAATTCAGATTTAACAATTCACAGTGTAAACTGACTCAAAAAAAAAAAAAGCCCAGTGGAAACAATGACAACAACATAACAGCAAACCCACAAATGGAAGGACAGAAGACCTACATGAGAACTCTATGCCGGATTGTGAAATCCACCACCCACGGGCCAGCTCAAGCTTTAACACCCTCGCCCCGGGAGGCCTGCAGACTCTGGTGTGTCCTCTGACTACATGCCTGGCATAATGATGGTGGACGAAGTCATTAGAAATTTGGAAGCTAGAAAGGCTTTTCTTAGCCTGGTAATTTTGTTTTTTTTCTTTCAAACCTCTCTGCAAAGGCTGTAAGTTAATTGATCAGTCTGAAGCTCTGTGCATTCCGTTGTTCTCTTTTCGGCAGCCAAACGAAAGTGTGCATCTCTGATGTGCGAATTAACATCTTCCGCAGCTTCTCCCACTCACTGAGAGAAGGGAAAGACACCCGCCATGGCACTTGCAGTTCACACGTTCTTACGCCAAAGCGGCACCGAAACGAAATGTCTCGAGTCGGGGGCGTGGAGGCCAGAGTGGGGAGGAGAGCTTTCTCCCTGTCTCACCATTTGGGGAAATTATCCTAGAATAGGGAAACAAAATCGCATCCTTGTGAACATAACCTCACGCAGAAAGAAAGGAACAAGACTCGTGACCGTCATGTGATGTACCTGAAACCTCACCCACCTGGTCTCCCCTGGAAATGCTGAAGTCCATGAATCTCGGGAATAGCCCTCGCTTAACCCTTTCCCTGCTCCCCCCGATTCTCTCTCAGCCCATACCTCACCCCTCCACACTGCACCACCCACACACTCAGCCAAAGAACTTTTACAGAAAGGATCTGAAGCCTGCCCCAGAGTGAAATGATCTAGGGATTACGTGAAGGAAGAGGACATCAGTGATTGGCTGAAGAAGGAGAAGAGTTTGGAACGTTCTTTATTTTACTTGGGAGAAATTCTACCTTGCATTGCTAAAGCCAGGTTCTAGGTTCGTCTTTGCTCATGCCAACTCAGAAGCGAACGGCTTTTCAGAGGGAGACCGGCTTCCTTCAAGAGCAGTCACCACTTCAGATTTGCTTCACTGGTGGAGGTTTTCACCAAGAGCAACACAAGGAAATGTCAACCAGCCAGACCCCTGGGCTTGCCTTGCTTACATGCCTTGAGTATTTTGTTTTCTGATTCCCAAATACATCTGGTTCACCTCCCACCATGAACTCGATGGGACTGCATTCCTGGGGCCCTGTGGTTCTTTGAGGATGTGATCAATTCTAGCAATAAGTTGTCAAGGTGACATTTATTTGCCAATGCAAGGTCCTCCAGAGCCCTCTTTTCCCTCTGGTGTGATGACTAGCAAGTCAAGATAGCAGTGCTTTTATTAGCTTTTGATCCCTGGATGACTACTCTGAGCAGACTCTTTCCATATCCATAGGCCGACCTACAAATGGCGTGAACAAAGCTGGAGAAAAAAATTAATTTTGGTTGTTTCTAAGCTACCGATTGGGGTTGTTTGTTACTGCAGCACACCACCCTAAGCCTGGAATTCCCTGATCCTGATTACAGGCATTGAACCCAGAGCTCATCCCAGGTCTATTGACCCCTTCTAGGGTTTGTTTATAATTAGGGGAGACATCATACCATTGACCACCCCACTCTCATCCCATCAACATCCCAGTGAGCGATCGATCCACCAACAGGCCAATAATGGTAAACCAGCCCGTCTCCAACCATCCAGCAGGTCCCGTCCAGGCAACCCAGCAGGTTGCGAGAAAGATGGTGAGATTGGATCGATGGATGGATCTGGTCGGTTCGAGGATGGCAGGGAAGTAAGAACCAGGAAGACTGACCTCAGGTGGTTAGAAACTGGGAGATCAGGGGAAGGAGAAGATGGGATCCCCACCTGGTGCAAGCTCATAGACTGGCTCAGTTATATCCATCAACCATTCATGGCGAGGGCTGCCAGTTAAGAAGAATGAGAGGTTCTGTGTACAGCAAGTCTTCTCTTACCTAACATCATCATAGGTTCCAACTTTAAGAAACGGCTGCATAATCTAAACCAGTTTTCTCCTGTAGATAATACCTGATATAAAATAAGAGTTCTCAAGTGGTACCTCAAGTTGAAAACTTTGAATAAAACGAGCATTATTACATTGAACAAAACGACAAGCATTGAGGAGGACTCCATGTTTATATTGCAGTAAGATGGTCTTTTCGCTTCTTCCCGGCCAGAAGCCTGAGTAGATTCCCACCCCCCACACCCGCTCCCGCCGATATTTATTGTGAGAACTTGATGGGGCTCCTGGAGGTAAATCGCACAATATTACGGGGTTCCCCTTTGACTGGGTCCCTCTGGAGTTTTTAAGTCTGAGCGGGCCACGCTGAGCTCCAGTCATTTGTCACTTACCGTTGAGATCTTCCAACCCCGTTGCTGGTTCCCCACGCGGGTTTCCACCCAGGAGTCTCTGCTCAGGTAAGCTGCACTCCCTTAGTCACCTGTCTGTCTCTCCAGTCTCGGGGGTAGTGGTTAACTCTTCTCTTTTATGCATCCAAGAAGAGTTATTGAGTTTTCAGTCTATTCAGCGTTCTGCTCGCTGTGAGGAAGGAATGGAAACTTCCAAACTCCTTACACACGGAGCAGAACCCTGAAATCCCTGCATTTTTTAGAGATAGAATTTCTGATAAACCAAGTGTTCAAGGATTGACACACAAAAAAACGACTTGGGCTGGCATCCACGTCCCTGTCGTTACGAGGTTCTTGTGGCTTTCGGAGGCTCCACTCATGGCTGCCTGGGTCCCCTCCCCCGCTTCCATACTCCCCACAGGCTGCTGTGTGGACGGAGTGCCCTCTTTTTTCCCAGAAGGCGGAGGCAGGAGCCAGGAGGAAGGCATGACAGGTGGTGACGGATGGCTCCCTCTGCCCTTTGAATGGATGTCAGTTTCCCTCTCAGACAGTGAATCGGGTGATAATGCAGTGCCTCCTGCCCGGCACTGGATTCACGATGTGGCCTGAATGCAGTTGGGGGCTGGAGGGTCAGGAAGACGAGATGTACAACCAACCAAAGGCTGAAGGTGACCCTGAGACTGACTCAGCCAGGAGGATGCTAGTTCCCCAAGAATCCATGGTCATCGGGCCCCAGAGCTTCTCCCTTATCAAGCAAGACACACGCACCTGCCTATACCTCATCTTCAAAAGAGAGAAAACCAAAACCGAAACAGGCATTAAAGATGGGGAGGCCCCTGCCTCGTTTTTCTGTGACAAAAACCATAGCAGCGAGGAGAGAACATTTTTCTGTGCAAAAAGTAAAAGCAGCACAGAGAAAAAATGCAAAGCGAAGCTCCCTCGGCCCTGGTCGCAGCCTCCTTCTCTCTGTCCAAAGACTAGTCCTGGTTCTGCAAAGGGCTCCGTAGCAACGACCCACCTGTGGCCCGAATGGCCTGGCTTTTACTCTCTGGCTGACTCAGGTGCCAGCTTGAGCTGCACGGGGGCGCGACCTTGGGCAAGATAGGTGCAAAGGAGCTCCCAGCCGGAGGCTGCTGACCGCGTGCACGCAGCTGCCTGGCAAGTCCTTCTTCGAAGGGGGACACCTCCGTGTCCACCACACCGACCAGTACACTCTGATGTCACGTGTGGGGCTGAAGTTCTCGGCAGGGCTTTGTTTGCCTCTCCGAACTGACAAGCGTTTGAATACGCACTTAACCACTTCCAGCTGTGGGGCCTAGTTCCGACTCTAAACCT
>NW_024340449.1:0-860 GCF_902729225.1 Pteropus medius | reverse complement strand
CACTGCGGCCTGCTGATGCCGGCCATGAGCCTGGACTACGAGAAGCGCCCTCCCTCGGTCTCCACCCTGATCTGCAGCTCCCAGGCTGGACGCTGCTCCAGCCAGCGGAAGCGGGAAGAGCAGGTAGCACTCTTTTCACCTTGGGCACAGAAAAACTGAAACTCCTTCCTGTGCTTCTTTAAAAGACAACTCGGCGGACCTGCAATCTTCAAGCGCCCTACTTTAGTGACCCAAGCACTGGTCACATCCCCTGTGATTTTTCTCAGCCACTTTGGGGAGCCAGTCAAAGCCCCCATTCTCAGGAGGTCTAGGTATTTGCTCCGGTCCCACGTGGGTGAGCAGCGGCAGTAAAACCGGAGCCCCATCCCCGCTCCTAGACCAGGGAGCCCTCTTGCACGCAAGGACGGAGCGTGAGGAAGAAATATCCAGCCCTGCAAAACCCAGGAAGGGAAGCCTTTCTTTCCAGAGACTATAAAATCAAAGAGCATTTTGCTGCCTCTTGGAAATTCTTCCCTTTATGACTCGGAGGCCGCACGATCCAACAGGGTTTCCACTATTATTATTATTATTATTATTATTGTTGTTGTTGTTGTTGTTGTTATTAAAGTCCTCGGTCTAGTTCCTGCCTCCTCCTTCACGAACCCCCGCGCGCACTAAGCACACAAGCGTTTACCTGCGCTCGCCCTTGGACGCGGCGAGCGGGTCGCGTGGGGCTCCAGCCGCCTGCTCCCCGGGGCTCCGCGGCGAGGCTCCCGCGATGCCCGGCCCTGCGCGGTCGCCGAGGGACGGGCCCGGCTCTGAACAAGCCCAGGCAAGCCCAGGCGGAGCCCGCTTCTGGGTCCTCCCTCCTGCGCGCGCCG
>NW_024340448.1:0-398 GCF_902729225.1 Pteropus medius | reverse complement strand
TGCGAGTTGGCTTCCTGCCCCTGGGCCCCGGCTCCGCGAGCAAACAGGCCGAGCACGGCGCTGCATCCGAAATGTGGCATTTGAGCCGCGCCGGAGGAAAGCGGAGCGCGGCCGGTCGCCTGTAATTGCCCTTCTCCACCCTAATCCTCCCGCCGGCCCCTCCCGCCGGCTGCGGTCCATTGATTAGGGCTGGAGACAGGGGCTCAGCCAGGCTTCGAGACGGGCCCCCCAAACCCCACCCTGGGCCTAGGAGGCAGTCAGGAGCCTCCCCTCACCCCAGTCTCCCAGTCCCCCAGCCCCACTCTAGCTGAAGCCCATCAGGACTTTGGGGCGGAGACTGTCTCTGGAAAGGGCATCTAGATTGCCAGGGGAAAGAGAGGTGGGAGGGAGGAAGGGAA
>NW_024340447.1:0-8464 GCF_902729225.1 Pteropus medius | reverse complement strand
CTCAATGTAATAGCAATAAAGTTGTGGACTTGTCACACAGACATCCTTATGACTTGAATTAAATGCAGATATTTTTACAGAGGGAACATCAGTTTTAGTTTTTTAAGTTTGTGTATTGCATTATTTTTATGACTAGAATGTAATATAGCTTCTCAGCATTTTCTCTCTCTGCCCATAGACAGAAGCAGAAAAATAAATCTGCTTACATGTAATTGTAAGAAATATCCTAATTTATTATAATTTTCTCTCAACCATGGCCTACTTCATAAAACATATATATTCAGCTGTGCTTCTACATGTTTGTTTTTGTTAAATTTATATGGTAATTTTCTCTGGTTATGGGTATTATCAAAATAGGTCACAAAACATAGAAATTAAGAAAATAATGCAGAACAAAATTAACAAAATGACATCTGAAGTCTCGTTACGAAATATTATTCTGATTTAGCTTCAAACAATGTCCTCATTCAAATGGTTTCATTGCCATATGGACAAAGAAATAATATTGATCACATTTAGTGATTCTCTCTTAGCAATAATTTTGCCTTTGAGAGAAAATTTGGCAAACTTTGTATACATTTTGGTAATCATATTAGGTTGAATGTTACCTGTATCTAGTGAGTAGATACTCAGGAGGCTGCTAAACACCTTAAAGTGTACAGGGTAGTCCTCTCCCATGCACCGCGCTCCTATTTCCAAAAGAAATATTGGCCCAAAATGTCAATACTGCTACTTTTAGAAACTCTGGGATAAATAAACTCATAACAATTTTATGCTTACAAACACATTGTAGTTTCCTTCTTTTAAAACAACTTCTTTTGGAAAACAAAAAATATGTCTTAGATTAAATGGGTCTCTATTAAGGAAGCTAATGTGCATCTTCATGCAAATCTATGTCCATGAAGACAATGGAAGGATGATTGGAAGAATTCAGTTCATTTCATAATAGTCTCTTCCATGTTTTTTAAAGAGAGTACACTAAAATTAAAAGAGCAATTCGAAATAGCCCATCTGTTTCAGAAGCTATTCAAAAAACAAGAACGAATAAATGGCATATTACTCTATACCCTGACAAAGTCTTCACAGTAAGGAAAATGTTTTATCATGATGAAGAGCCACTAAGTTGAACACTGGATTCCAGTGTTTTTGCTCCGTGGCAATGTCTCACATCATTTGGAAAGCCTCAGAGATATTTCTCAAGTGCCTAATCTCTCGGGAGTCAAAACCTGATTATTGCCTTAAATTTAAGTAGTGGTAAAATACTGAATAATTATGTGCCATTACATTGTTACAGGCACTGTGTCAGAGCTTTACACACACAGTATTCTAGGAGATTTACACATATATGATCATTTAATTCTCAAATCGTACATATACTAGTAGCTTTACATGTATTCATTCATTTAAACCTCCAAATGATCCATTTCATTGCACAGTGTCTAATTATCTCCATCTACAGGGTTACATTCAGTATAAAATAATGCAGTCATTTATTTTCATAATAACTAAAACCTGCACACTATATATTCATGTGTATACAATTTACTCCTTCAATTTTGTTCACATAAAACAAAAAGAAAATGAAGACTGAAAGATCAAATGCAACTACAGAAGATATCTGCTAATTTGATCATTGAAATTGATCCCAGAGCAAGAAATGCATATACTTTCAAGTGGTTTACATTGTCGATTTGTAGAATAAAATGATCAGAGCAATTTTTCACTTTTCTTGAAGATAGAGCTTTAAAGATTATGTCAGTAATGTGTGTGCAAATAGTAATGTATATTTTACAATCTTGATGAACTTTATAATGTTAGTAGGTTTTCATATGTACCCACTGTAAATGGAAGAGTAGAGGATCCCTTATAAGAATGAACTAGCCCACAGAGAAACCATGTGTATAACTTCACTCTTTTAATATAAAACTCTTTTGCTATGTGATTGATATCTAATTTTCTGAGAGTTAGTGAAACCGCCATTGCCATTATGAGTAATATCAAATTTCCGTGATGCTATATGTTCTGTAAGTACAGAACCTACACGAATTATCCCAAACAGAAAACTAGATTTTCTCACTTATCTATACATTTATCTATCTATCCATCCATCCATCCATCCATCCATCACCAATCCATCCATTCATCCATTCATTTGTCCATCCATCCATTTATCCATCTATTTCTTCATCCATTAAACACACATGCGGTGAGGATGTGCCATATACCAAATGCTCAGAAGTATTAAAAAATAAACCAAAGTATAGACTCCCTGCCACCACAGAGCTTCCAAAATGAGTGAGCTAATAAACAACTCAATGTATACCTTCAATACAACATGATAAAGCATATAATGAATCACAATACAAAGTTTTTTAAGAACACTAATTGGAGAACAATTAATATTATTTATTTTAATTCAGGAATGTTTCATGGAGTAGAAGAATTTTGGAGAGAACATTTCTGTCAGATAGGACAAGAGCACTTTAAAGTACTGATGATGAAAATTTGTCTTTATTTCTGGAAAATGGAGATCATTTAAAAATAGTTGATATATGTGGTATTCATGACATAGTGTTGTTAATGAGATTGGAAGGGCAGGTTATACTTTAAATATTTTTCAGTGATTCAAATTCTTATTCATTTGAAAGCTGGTTTCTTTTAAACAGTTATTGCAGGGCATTTTTTACGTCTTCGTCTCTTAAGCTATAGATTATTGGGTTAAACATGGGGAAAAAAGAATACAGTATAAAACACTGCAACTACCTTATCAGTGTTTGGGGAATAGCTGATGGTAGGATGTAAGTACATAAATAAGAGTGTTCCATAGAATAAGGTGACTGCTATGAGATGGGAAGAACAGGTAGAGAATGTTTTGCTTCTGCCATCTGATGACTCGATGCTCAAAACAGTGATAGGATACAAAAGTGAGAGATACATATGACCATGAAAGTGCTGGTCTGGATGAAGCCACACAAGGCAAAGAGCAGAAGCTCATTGATATGGGTATCTGCACGCCAAAAGAGGTGGAATATCACAGAAAAAAATGAAATGGTTGCTAATATTGGAGCCACAAAATGGCAGCCTGAATGTGAGGCAGACATGGACCATTGAAGTCCTACTTCCACTGAAGTATGCTGACACAATGAAGCCGATACAGACTCTCCTAGACATCAGTGTAGGATAGAGCAATGGGTTACAAATGGCTGCATAGCGATCATACGCCATTGCTGCCAGGATAAGGCACTCAGCATCAGCAAAACAGCAAAAGAAAAACATTTGTAGTGCACAACCATAGGGAGAGATGCTTTTCCTGGATGTTAAAAATTTCACCAGCATTTTAGGGGTGATTGAAGTAGAATAGCAGCTGTCTAAGAACGACAAGTAGCTGAGCAAATAATACATGGACCTTTGCAGTTTTGAATCGATATTACTAGGATTATTAAACCCACATTTCCCACCACAGTTAGTATATATGCTATGAAAAATACCAGGAATAATGTGATTCTGAGAGGCAGACAATCTGTGAATCCAACAAGTCGGCATGGTATAATTGCTCTCCAATAACTCCTTGGTTTTCTTGTTTTTCTCATCCAAAATAAATGGTGTCAGAATATGTGAGTGGACTTGAGTGATCAATGAACCAAATATATCTTTACTCTCCTTTCTAAGGAAGCAGATAGAAAGAAAATAAATCCAATTATGGCGTACTCTGTTACATATTTGGTTTGTTTTCACTTTTGTCATTTTCTTTAAAGAAGTAAATAGAAATGATCATTGAACCAGAGGATGTTATCCAGAGGTGGTGTACCGAATTACAGTAACTCTTTAAAGCTATGCACATTAAGAGATAACATTAGTTCCTTTCATGTGGCTCAGTTGACAAGACCTGCTAGAATTATGAGAATCGGCAAAATTCTTAGTTAGATTCAAAGGTCTATTTTTCCAATCCTAAAATCATCTTCCTCCATGTAGAGAAAAGAAGAGTTGAAAAACACGCTAGAAGAATCCACTCACAGGTAAACGAGGTAAGTCCACAGAAGAATATCCATGTACTTGGGAGGAATTTTAACATAAACGTTAAGAGCACAGTAGTTACAGAAGAGATGATGGTTCAAATCTTAGCTTTGTTACTTACTGATCGTGTAGTCGATAAAGTTAGTTAACCACTTCTTGATGGTTAGAGGAATAAACAAGTAGATATTCGTAAAACATTTATGCAACTGGTACATAATAAACACTAATATGTGTGTTTATTAGATGAAATTTATTAAAACAAAGAAATTGACCGTTGTGTTCTTTTTTAATTGCATATTCAAGAGCTTGAAAGACCCATTTGGTCGTCTCAAAATTTTTCCTCTCTTTAGCATCATAGATACATGATCTGTGCTATAAAAAAGCCATTGTGGTCATGTGTGTGCACATTCTATTTAAATGCATTGTTTGGTAGTAATAAATCTTCTACACATGCCTTAAAATTTCTTTCTTCTGTAGGTTCATATATCTTTCTTACTTCAGAGTTAAGACAATGTCTGGTGTGAGGTCCCAGTTACATTAAGTGTTTTGAGGAACTACTGCATCTCTACAGTTATTAATGGACTTATAAACTGGGACTGTATGGAAAAATATGTATTATACATCCGGAAGGAGAAATAACCATGAAAAATAAACAGAATGAGTGCAAATAAAAATAAGTTATAGTGGGATGGAATATTCAGCAAATGTTCCAAGATTTGTAATGTTAAAAATAGTATGAGAAGCACTTAGTGTTTCAGGTTATAAGGTTCTAACAAAAGGGCGCTTGGGGATTGATTAGTACTGATCAGCAATCCTGAGGGTTGCTTTGTATTTGTAGATAAATTTGAAGACAATCATGTAATGAGTATTCTAGGCCATAAACACAGTATATCTCCCCATTTGCATAGTTTTTTTTTTTTTATGTGTCTGTCATCATTATTTTGTTGCATATGGTATTTTATTTGTGTAGAGTTCTTATATATATTTCATTATAATTACCCCTATTGATATCCTGTTTTGATGCTATTAGTGGTGATATTTACATTTAAAATTTTAAACTAAGGTGCTATTTTTTTCTTCTTTCCAAACTTTATTTTTTTCTTACCTGTTTTCTTTTTTGCCTCATTGTGCTGGTAGAGCCATCAGTGCCACATACAGCGTTTCCTGTAGAGTTTTATATATGCCCTTTATCAATTCCAGGAAGATCTATTCTGTTTTTAATTTGCTGACCTATTTTGCTTTAAATAAATGCTGAATTATATCAAATAATTTCTTGTCCATCCTTTGTGATTATTATTTATTTTTCTTTTTCAGAATTATACTGAATTGTGCTGATTTATTTTTGAATGTTAAATATTCATTAAAGGTTATTTAGGGCAAATCCTATTTGCTAATGATCTCTTATTTTTTCATTAAAGTGTATGTATGTGTATATATAGGTTATGTGTGTATATATATATGTATATATATGTGTATATATATATATGTATATATATATATACACATATATATACATATATATATACACACATATATATATATGTATATGTATATATGTATATATATGTATATATATGTATATATATGTGTATATATATGTATATATGTATATATATATACACATATATATACATATATATATACATATATATACATATATACATATACATATATATATATATATACATATATATATATATAAATGCTATAATTGCAAAAGCAAGAGAAAGCTAACAGTCTTTAAATGAGTTCCAAATGCTGAATAAGGGGCTAGGTATTTACAGATGTTATCCCAATCCTCACAAGAATCTGATGAGGTGGAGAACTCTTATTTATAATTTAAAATTTAATAAGAATAAAAATAAATAAGGAGTTCAAAGACTCATAGTTGTGAAATAGCAAAACTAACATTCAAATTTAAGTTGCCTGAGTCACAATATTATTTCAGTTTAGTCACTCAGATAATTGAGAAACAAATAAACAAACAAACAAAACAGGGTGCCTTGGATTCTTTTCGATAACATCAAGCTTATAATTTAGAATTCCTTCACATAACTAAATGCTTTAAGGTATATTTAAATAGCTCATAGAAATCATAGCCTTTACAAGAGATATTATTGGCCAGTGTAATCTAAGGATTTTGTTGTTCTTGTTAATTTTAATGAAATATCTCCCAGTGTAGGAGACATATGTTATGTTGTAACTGGCTACATTACAGTCAAATATGTTACCGTCCTTCATCTTTCTCATTTAAAATGAACCGGCAATCCATACCACTGGAATGAAAGTAATTGTTTATCCAAAGTCCTCCTGTGGGTGGCGATTATCATGGGGTAGTGTAGTGTCCAACTTTCCACAGGCTCACAGGCTAGAAGATAAATACTCACTCATTATATGACCTATTTGTAAAATCTTAAGGGAAATAGTGTCAGTGTCTTGTACAAAATTCTACAAATCAAAATTCCAGATGGTACTGAGGTAAGTGACTGATCCCCTGAAGCATCAACAAAATGGCTGGTGTGAGTACAATACAGATAATGTTACGTTAGATGTCATGTAGTTAAACTGACTAACTGCAGGCTGAAGAAGTGGGTAGGGGATAGTGAGGACATACCCTGACCTTATTTTATCCACGACAGTTTCCAAAAGTCACAGCCTAAGTCATTAGGCTCCTTACTGCCACAAGGGGAAGGCCGACTGTACCTATTTTGAAATTTTGGGAAATTTAATGGTTTAGTCTATTTGGGCTAGCAAAATTCAGTAAGCTAAACCTCTGTCAGGAAGCCAAACCTCAGTTTCCTTGAGCACATACATGTAGTCACATACAGCATGCTTAATTTGTGTCCGTTCCTTGTTTTGTCTGCAGATAAATTATGCTCAGAGACTGACATCGTTAAATAATGTATTTAACACAAGTCCACTGCAGGAATTGCAATTTATAACAAAATATTTCACAAGCAAATAGCATACAGGATAACATCTTTTAATGAGTCAACAGCAAAATAGCATGCTATAAACTACAGATAGATTGATTATACTACTGTTCTAAGAAAAGAGGAGATAGAAGAAATAAAGTCCAACTTTAGTTGAGGTGTACCTTTCTACAATTTGTTCTTGGAAAAGTCAGCTTAGCCAAACATGAGCTGACATCCAGCTGCCAGCACTAATTGAAGTCCCTTGTAGCTAGAGCTGTTTGGCAGAGAGCTGAATGTGTGTCTGACTTATGTCCCAAGACTACACTTAGAAATGAGTGTGTATATCCACAAACATACATGAACAAAAATGCTCTTTTATTCTTTTCCTGGACATTATTTGCAGGCTACATTCTTCTCTAATTTCAAATACAAGTGGTTTTGTGAATATCCCCATTTTGCACCCCAAATCAATCATGGGTGTGGTAATGCTGGATATCTTATCATTAACAGTAACTGTAAAGTTGCCGTAGGTATTTAAATTCTACAAATATTTTGCTGAGTTTTTATCATTAGATTTTAAAATTTATAAAAATTTTAAAGCATTTTTATGTTTCCTCTGTCAGACCAATTTAAACTACACTCTTTTGCTAGAATAAGCCCCTCACGTCAGAATTTTGGCTTTATATTATATAGTCTGAAAGGTCCTCCCAGCTTTTTTTTTTTAAATAATGTCTATTTTTTCTGTCTCGGCTATTTTTGAAGAATATTATTTCCCCTGAGCATAGAATATTAGACATTTACTTTATTTTTCTTGCATACTTTAAAAATGTCTTTGCATTGGCCCATTTTATAATTTCTTTGAAAAGTTGACCCGAAATCTTAAACTGTTGTTCCATTGACCATAGAGTGCCTATGTATGGGTTTCTACATACTTTTTGACTTGGGGTATTCTTCCCTTTTTAAATAGTCTGTTGAATATTTATCAGTTTTGAATAAAATTAGACATTTTATCATAAAATATTTATTTTATCCATTCTCTTCTTTTTTTCTAGAATATTAATTACACCTATTCCATACCATTTGATTGGGTCACATGTCTCCTGTGCTCTGCTTTATCTTCTAATTTTTTTTCTTTCTGTCTCACAGTTTACTTTCTATTGGAATGTGTTTGAGTTTATCAGTCCTGTCTAATGCTTTATCTGATAGGCTTTAAATCCTTCCTGTGAGTTCTTATTTTTAACTTTTGTGGAATTTTTTTTTTTTTATTTCAGAATGCCATTTGTTCCTTTTTTTTTAAAGTAACTTTAAAGGTATAACTGATGTACAAAAAAAACTACACATATTTAATACAGAGAATTTAATGTATTTAGACAAGTGCATACACCCATGAAACCACAACCACAATTAAGTTTAAAGACATATTGATCACCTCTAAAAATTTCCTCATGTCTCTTTATTTTGTTTTGTTTTATTTTATTTTATTTACTGGGGAGATGGTTAATTAAATTATGTAGATTTCAAATGTACAATTGAAT
>NW_024340446.1:0-358 GCF_902729225.1 Pteropus medius | reverse complement strand
ATGGTGGCCATCTGATAGGAAATGGAAGGACTGGTAAATGTCTTATACCTTTTATAACCTTTAAATTTTACCTTTACAAATGCATCTCAAATACTACATTAACACCAGGTTAATATTTATATTAGACATTGAATTTTGTCAAAATAATATAAAACCAGAATTTGTCTTTTAACTGTTGAAAGGTCCATTAAAAGAAGAAAAAGGATCCAAAAAATCTGCATATTTTGCTTTTCTTGAGGTAGTTTATTTCTCTTTTGGAAAATCATTGCTTATTCTCTGAATAATGTTTTAGTTTATGTGATATCAGTTAAAGTTGTAGCTATTAACTCAGTCAACTTAATATCAGCGAAAAACACTT
>NW_024340445.1:0-1031 GCF_902729225.1 Pteropus medius | reverse complement strand
AAAATTTATATATATGCCCCTCAACACATACTTGCCCTGGGTAAGGATACAAAGTAAAAACTGAAATATTTTGAACTTTTTATATTTTTAAAGCATGTAGGAAAAGAAATTTATATGTCACTTCCAGCATGGTAAAGACAGAAATTTATAATATCAGAAAGATGAGACATGGTTCAATTCATTCCCTCAAGCTGTCTATAGACTAACATGGAATCAAACAACATAGATAATTATAAAAATAAAAATAATATGTCACTTTGTTATTTTACACTTCAAAATTGAATATACTCAAGAAGTCGCATTCTTTAAAAAATAAAAATAATGACATCTTTAATGTTTTTCAAATGAAACATCTTTTGTCCAGATACATTTTTTAGGAGGTTTTATAAGTATCTCTTTCTGCTTCAATAAAATTGTGTAGCATTGCCTCTTTTAATATACCAGTAAAGAATCTTTTTGAGAACAAGCAATATTTATTCCATTTCATGTATCTCAGAACTTCAAATAAAAATACTGCTCCTGTATCTAGCAAGAAAAAAAGGAACAGAAAATAATTTCATCTCTATAAGAAAACACATTGGATAAAATTTGTAATACCTTATGGTACATAATAAGAACAAAGTTCAAGTGTTCACATGCTGTTCCTTTCTTAATTTTTTTTTCTTTTAGCTACAATGGCAATGATGCAAATACATTCCATTAACCCTTTTTAAAAATAAACAACACTTAAATGTCCTGAGGTAAATAAGAATCTAATTTACTTTTAACAACAATCAGAAATTCTGAGCTATTTCTCAGTCGATATGACATTTTAGAATCAACCTTTACTGTTATAGATTTAAAATCTAATCTAGTTCTATAGCTCCACTTTCAAACAAGACATCTCCACTTGGATATCTCATCATTACAAGCTTACCTATTCTTAATACCATGGGAAGTATGACCACAGACTCAGGATTCAAAATTTTCTATTGATATTTTTAAAGATTTTTTAAAAAGTCTACATTATAGGAATTATAGGGAAAAAAACT
>NW_024340444.1:0-470 GCF_902729225.1 Pteropus medius | reverse complement strand
GCATGGCCCACAGAGCCCCAAGGCCCCGGGAGGGCTGTGCATTTGCCGCAAGTGAGCCTTTTCTCGGAAGTCTGCTATTCTGGCTCGAAATGGACGTCACCATAGAGCTTTTCGCCAAAGCTACCATATACATATATATGCATATATATATTCATATATATGTATATGGTGGATTTTCGAAGGAAACCTTCGTGGACACCTGGTCTACCACAGAAGACAGGCCGCTCCTAGCACCTCCACCTCCCCGCAGTGTGGACACCGAGTGTTCCAGAGACACAATTCAGCATGATCTCTTTTCATCCCGGAGGCCCCGGGGCTCCTTCCTCAAGCACGGCTCCTTCCCGCTTTCCGCAGTGGAAATCAGACTGAAGGACGGAAGCAGACACCTCCCTCTCCCTCACCTTTCTGCCTGGGATGGTAGTAATGGTCCCCGTGGACGCATTCAAAATGAAGAAATGAAAGGCTCAAAG
>NW_024340443.1:0-521 GCF_902729225.1 Pteropus medius | reverse complement strand
TATAGTTTTAGTCTCTTTGGTAAAGTACTCCTTTTCATTAATTTCCTTTCTGAGCTCCTTGAACTGCCTTTTTGAGTTCTCTTATATCTGGTTGAGCTTCTTTATAACTACAATCTTAAATTCTCTGTCATTTACGTCACATCCTTCTATGACTCTGAGTTTAGTGTCAGGAGACACTCCATTTTCCTTCTGTGCTCCAGTATTACCTTGTTCATGGTATTTGATGGCTTATTTCTCTGCTTGTGCAGTTGAGGTAGGGAGTTCTTTTGTCGTTTAGATGCTGTTTGTTCTCAGGAATTTAGCAGATTGATAGGTAGGGTACTTTCTTTTGTTTTCCAGTAGATGGTGGTGTAGTGCAAATATTTATGTGCACTATTTGTGCCTCTAAGATAGCAGTGAAAGGAGAATGCTGCATACTTGCATTGTTTGGTTAAGGAGAATGCTGCATACTTGCTGGGATGATGGGTGTCCTCTCTGTGACAGCTCTCTTCGGTTATGGGGCACTGTCACTGTGGTGGGAG
>NW_024340442.1:0-718 GCF_902729225.1 Pteropus medius | reverse complement strand
GCCCCCATGTGGGAGGAGGGGGACAAACGTATCTCTTTCTCTTCTTAAACTCAGATGTGGCCTACCCTTCTTTTTGTTCCGTAATATCCATTGCTCCGCTTCTTCCATACCAATAGAATTTTTAGCTGGGCACGTGGCTGCTCAGAATAAAGACTGTGCATCTCAGCCTCCTTTACGGCTAAGTGTGGTTAGTCCGCTCAACAGCATATAAGCAAAAAATGTTGGACATGAGCTTCTGAGGAACTCCCAGAAGGACAGTGAGCGCAGGCTGTCACCCTTTCTTCATTCCTTCCTCTGCCCTGCGGCCTGGAATGCAAGTCTAGCCCTCCATCTTGAAGCACAAAGACAGGAGCACGGCCTGGGGGTGGGGAAGTAAAGCTGAATGAAAACTGATCCCTGAAGATCTGGAGTGAGACTCATATCAGCCCAACACCATCTGTACCTGAGTTTGTACAGAATTGGAACAAAACTTCTATTTTGTTTATACAAATGTTATTTGCGGATTTTCTGTTACATGCAGCCAAACCTAACTCTAATTGATGGGCCAAAAAAATAAAAGGTAATGTAAAAAGTAATGACTTGATATTTATAGGAATATAATAAAATCACAGAAGTAATCTATTACACCAAACCTATAGCAATGTATTCTTAAAAGTATATTCAGTGACTTAATCGGCCCATTTTACTGTCAGGCCCTGTATTAGACTCTGAGGATGCC
>NW_024340441.1:0-1016 GCF_902729225.1 Pteropus medius | reverse complement strand
GAGGGGCACATGGGACGATGGAAGGGCGGCCCGAAGCATCGCTGGGCACACTGTCTGTGGGTGGCCCTGAAGTCTACATGACGACACAGAGAGGAATTAGACACATTTTCTGTCCCAAGGAGCTCAATGGGACCCTGAGTGCTTGTCAAACGTATGTGCCCAACTACCCTCAGAGGACTGAACATTCCCCACAAAGCCCCAGGGCCTGACAAGCCTGTATATTTGCCGCAAGTGAGCAATTTCTCGGAAGTCTGCACTTTTGGCTCAAAATGGACGTGAACTGAGTGTGTAATGCCAGAGCTCCCATATATGCATGTGCATATATATGAATATATATGCACATGCATATATGGTGGATTTTTAGAAGAAAAGGCTGTGTTGCCCTCAGGTCTTTAGGGAAGGCAGGCCGTTCCAAGCACATCTGCCTTGCCGGAGTGTGGACATAGCGGGTCCAAGAGCCACAATTAGACAGATTCCCAGCTCATCCAAGAGTCCCCGAGGCTCCTTCCTGAGGCCTCTGTTCTTTCCTGCTTTTTCAATTTGATATCAGACCTCTGGACTGGAGCAGACACCTCCCTCTCCTTCACCTTTCTGCCTGGGCTGCTCATGATCGTTCCTGTACACTCATTCAAAATTCAGAAAACTGAGTCTCATACACGTGATCACACAGCTAATAAGTGACAGAGTCACATACAGGCCAACAGGTGTCTGAAGTTTCCCAAACTGACCTCTTTCTACCAGGCGAAGGATGCCATTTTGGCTTCCTCCTCAACAAGGATGGAGGGGCACATGGGACGATGGAAGGGCGTCCCAAAGCATCCCTGGGCACACTGTCTTTGGGTGGCCCTGAAGTCTGCATGATGAGCTGGGACTCTGTCTAATTGTAGCTCTGGGACGCCCTGTGTCCACCCTGTGGGAAGACGGATGCGCTTGGAACGGCCTGCATTCCCTAAAGTCCTGGGGGCAACACAGCCTTTTCTTCTAAAACTCCACCACATATATATGTGCATATTTAT
>NW_024340440.1:0-773 GCF_902729225.1 Pteropus medius | reverse complement strand
CTGTTTTTACTAAGGCATGATTGGTCAAGTGTCTTTTGAACCGTGATCCTAATCAGACCTTGTTCTGAGTCACAGTCACCAAATGGTACAGTTGGAAAATAATCTCCTATGGATGGAGCAGAGATGCATTAATCTGGCCCTGGAGAATGTGGTATGTTTGACAATACATTTCAAACTGGATTTCAGAGGTCCCGGATTTGGTAACAAGCCCCAACTGTTTTGAGAAGCAGTGAATCCCAAGGTTATTAAACAGGACGCATTCTGAGGGAAGCTTGTTGAGTACCACATGTTTCTGATTCATTCGCAGTTAACTCATTCTGTGGTGCGGGGTTTGTAGCAAACACTCCAGGCCCCACCACCTTTACTTCTTTAAAGGTATCCTCTTGCCAGCTGGATTTGGAAGGGTGTGGTACAGCTGCAAGGAGTGTTTTTAAGTCATTCCCAGAAACGTATATAGGACAGCCAGAATGGAAATTATCCTAAGATGCCACACAGCAGATTGAGCTGGGGCTGGCCAACATGCTGGGTGCAGGATTTGGACATGGCTTGCCATCTGTCTTGGTGGCAGTAAAATGTGGCTCTGCCTCCAAAGATCTGGGTGGACAGTTTCTGATCCTAAGTCAAAGCTGCTCAGAAGAAACGTGATCAGTAGATATCAAGAAAAGGATTTAGAATCCTAAAATTCAGGATTGGAAGTTGTCTTAAAGATCATCTAGTTCAACCTCATTTCTTAGGTGAATGATCTGAGGAGAGATGACTCGTCTAGTGTCACA
>NW_024340439.1:0-1379 GCF_902729225.1 Pteropus medius | reverse complement strand
CTCCTTGCTATTCTTGACCAAACTCAATGTCCTGCCTCAGGGCCTTTGCACTGGCTCTTGTTTTTCCTGGAACAATCATCGCCCAGGTCCTCGTGACTTTCTCCCTGCTTCGTTTGGGATACTTCTTCCTTCAGGTCCTGAGCAAAAGTTCCCCATGACAATCCCCTATAAAATGTCAACTCCCCACTGCCATCACTTCTCCTGTTACCCACTCTGATTTAATTTTCTCTATACTACTTATCTTCACCTGGCACATAATATTATTTTGTGTCAGTTATTTGTCTTTTGACTCTAGACTAGTAAGTACAGGGACTATGTCAGCTTTCTTTTTGATTCACAGTAGATGCATGAATACTATATCCTCACAAAAGTCCGAGAAGGTGGATGCCGCTTTTCATTACTCATTGTATGAAAGAGAAAAATTTAGCTTACATCAGGTAAGTAAATTTTCTAAGTTCATAGATAGGAGGTGGTAGCCAGCTTCAAATAGAAATCTGCCAGTGTCCAGGGCCAATGCACTTAACCACTGTGCTAAGTGGTTCCCCAGGGGATTTCCATACCATCAGGGCACCTATGCCACAGGGTGGGTTATCACAGTTCCCGGCCCATGGTGAGAATTCAGTAAGGACTAGGGAGATTACTGTTATCATAATCATAATCATTATATATGCAGAGAAAGTTTGGTTGAAATGTTCATAAGTTATTATTTTTTAGGAAAGAGGATCTAAAATTTGGAAATGAGACAAAACAATGACTGCTTATCTTTTCATTGTGATATTAGAGCATTATCCAACAAGCCCTCCAATTAAGCTAATTTTATTTAGCTTAGTATTTGCCATTTCTACATGTAAACATCAACTTTATAGTTGATGTTTACATGTAGAAAACTAGGAAGATGAAAACCACTACTGTCCAATAGACAGGCAAATGATTTCTAACACACGAAAAAAGAACTTCCAAATGTTAGGGTTTTACTGCTCTCTAAACCATTAAGCAGTTTGAGATATATATCTTAGAAATGCTGTTCTAGAAATCTCTTTTTCCATCCATTCATCCATCCATCCATCCATCCATCCATCTATTTACCTACCTACTGTCAGTTTTTTATATCGTCTTTTGAATCAGCTTTGTTGTCTTCATTAGTCATTTTAATATAACTTTGACACGTGCCCCTTACGTATTTGTATGAGAATAATTATGTTTTTAACTTTGTCATATATATGACAAATTAAAACATACTTCTATTGTTTTTATATATATATAATGTTATATATAGTTATATATATATTGTTATATATACATATAACAATAGAGTGGAATGCAATGGAATAGAATGATAATATGATACAAAGTGGTCTAGCGAGGAATTGCTGGCATCT
>NW_024340438.1:0-542 GCF_902729225.1 Pteropus medius | reverse complement strand
AGGAAGGAGCCCCGGGGCCTCTGGGATGAAAAGAGATCATGCTGAATTGTGGCTCTGGAAAGCCCGGTGTCCCCACTGCGGGGAGGTGGAGGTGCTAGGAGCGGCCTGTCTTCTGTGGTAGACTAGGTGTCCACGCAGGCTTCCTTCGAAAATCCGCCATATACATATATATGCATATAGATGAACATATATATGCATATATATGTATATGGTAGCTTTGGCAAGAAGCTCTCTGGTCACGTCCATTTTGAGCCAGAATCGCAGACTTCCGAGAAAAGGCTCACTTGCGGCAAATGCACCGCCCTCCCGGGGCCGTGGGGCCTTGGGGCTCTGTGGGCGATGCTCGGTCTTCTGCGGAGACTGGGCTACCGAAGTTGGAGGAGCACTCACTGACACTTTGAGCTCCTAGAGGTCCAAACTACGTCTCTTTCGTCTCTGTATGCTCTTGCAGGGTTTAGTGCCACCCACAGACAGCGTACCCAGGGATGCTTTGGCCCCTGCGTCCATGGCGGCCGTCACCCGCTGGAAAGAGTTCAGTTGGG
>NW_024340437.1:0-2023 GCF_902729225.1 Pteropus medius | reverse complement strand
AAAAAAAAAAAAAAAGATTCAATTTAGAATTATCTAGGGCATTTAAAACAGATTTCTTTAGTCACAACTTTTCAAGACAATGAGGAACAGAGATGATTAGGCAACGTCCGGCAGACTTAGGAATAGAACCAGGAGATTTCTTCCCAGGGGGATGGCCTATTTTTCCTTGGCATAGAAAACTACTATAAAAATAAATCAACAATGTCAAGCAGGAGGAAAATGACATTTGCAAAATGATAATATGTTAATGGATTTGAAAATCCTTAACAGTTAGTCCAGAAATTCCTGTTTTTAAAACCAATGGGAAACTAACAAATAAACAACAAAAAATCCTCTAAGTCTCTACTAACATTGTCACTGGCCACAAAAATGGATTCCCTTCTGGGCTGGTTGAAGAAACGGAATTTGTACACTGATCTTCACACAGACTCCACTGGGTGCTTCCACAAGGAAAAACAGAACTAACCAAACTAAATGGGTACTGAAGACCTGGCAACAACTCAGGAAATACACATGTAAATAAGTAATGTCTAAGAAATATATCCCACCACTTCAGGAAAGCATTTCCATTACCCACTGATACCCTGTGTTTTATTTAATCAGTTCCTTCAGAATTCTATACCTCCTTTGTCAACTCAAACATACAGCCTCATGGCAGATTTATCTCAGTTGCCCCAAACAAAAGCCTATAAAGAGACTTGAAAAAGAAAATAAGGGGAACATTCCTTTCAGCCAAAGGTATAACCACTGTGGGTACTCAACAGGTTGTAAAGTAAGCCTCACTGAGAACCAGTAAAGTACCAACCTTATTGAAATCAGCTTTATCCAGACCGTTTATTTTATTACTGGCTTATGTCCCACACTTACCCATTTTTCTAAGTGTTAACTGGAAACTTAAACATACAGAAGGCTGATGAGAAACTTGTGTTTTCTAGTTCTGATTAACTCACTTGGCAAATAGTAAACATTTTTCACTTGACTATACATGTCAACTTGTTTACTAGAGTTACCAAGAAAAGGAGAAGAGATTAGATATCAACATAGTTATTGCTGCTAACCGTTAAATAAACAGAAGGCTGAATGGTTTTTTTTTTTTGTTTTATTTTGTTTTAGCTTCAGTAAACTCTGCATTTGCTAATAGTCACTATTTCATAAAGCGAATGTCTTTCTCAAATTTATAAATTCTGATTATCTGATACTTTGTGCTAATTAATTTCCCCTTGGAACATTTTAAAAACTGAATTCTCAGTATTATTTTTACAAAGTGAATCTTTCCCAGCAACTGTGTTAAAGAAAAATGACAAAAGCCCAAAAGAAACTGAGTCCCACCATCAGTGTTTCCATCCAGAGGAATTGTGTGCAGAAGAGTCAGTAATAAATAATGATTTTCCTCTGCAACCTTCAAAAAGAGCATTTCGGGGTGCACTGTTTGTGCAACAGAATCCGTGTGAGCAGGGCTGCCCTTTCTCTTCTGACTAAGCTCTACCTAGGCCTCTAACACTCCTCCTCTAGCGCTCAGGCCAGAGAGAAGCCTTGCGATGTTTCCAGATGCAGTGGAAGGTCCACAGGTCAAATTCTAAGACGGATATTCTTCTGATATGATTCATTCAAAAAACATAAAGTGAGCTCCAGGATAATAAAATGAGTATGAGGGGAAATCACTTGTAATATTTAGTCATCTGTATGTGAGTATAAACCACAGCTTTTTTGGCGCAGGGCCCATTGTTTATTATGTTGGAAAACCTCAAAGCCAAAGTCAATTATAGCCATGACTTGACAATCTGACACACTTGTTAATCCTGTTAGGATGAATACGGTCCAGCTGAACTCTGACCCATTCATCACAATTGCAGAATTATTAAGACTAAATAAAGGGCCTGAGCAAAAGATTCCACTTGAAATGGTTCCTTCTTTCTGGTAAAGAGCTAGTCAAAGATACATCTAAAAAATATATATATTAGGGACACATAAGACAATGAAAGGTAATAAGATGTTTCTAGATAAAGAATGTTCTCTTTTCTTC
>NW_024340435.1:0-1060 GCF_902729225.1 Pteropus medius | reverse complement strand
GTTAGGGTTATGTTAGTTTGTGGTTAGGATTAGGGGTAGGGTTAGGATAGGGTTAGGTTTAGAGTTTAGTGTTAGGATTAGGGTTAGAGTTAGTGTTAGGGATAAATTTAGGGTTAGCGTTACTATTAGTTTTAAGTTTAGGTTTAAGGTAAGGGTAAGTGTTTAGATTTAAAATTATTGTTATTTTTAGGGTTAGGGTTACGTTAAGGTTTAGGATTATGGTTAGGTTAAAGGTTAGGGTTTCGATGAGGGGTAGGTTGAGAGTTATTGTTTGAGTTAGGTTACAGTTATGTTTAGAAATAGGGTTAGAGTATGAGGTTACAGGTAGGATAAGTATTAGGTTTAGGATTAGGGTTAGGATTAGTTTAGGGTTACAGTTATGATTAAGTTTAGGTTTTGCTTGAGTTTAGGGTTACGATTAGGGTAAGAGTTTAGTTTTAGGATTAGTGTCAGTGTCAGGGTAGGGTTAGGGTTTCGTTAAGGTTAGGGTTAGGGTTATGGTTAGGGATAGATTTAGGTGTAGGTTTAAGGTTAGGTTTAGTGTTACATTTAGGGTTAGGTTAGGGTAAAGATTAGTGTTAGGGTTAGGGTTAATGTTAGGGTTAGTTTTAGGGTTAGGGTTAGCGAAGACGTTAGAGTTAGGATAAGTTTTAGGGTTAGAGTTAGGTTGAGGGTTACGTTAAGTTTAGGGTTAGGGTTAGTCTTACGATTAGGGTTAAGTTTAGGGTTTAGTGTTAGGTTTAATGTTAGGTTTCGGATTTGGATTAGCTTTATGGTTTGGGTTAGGTTTACAGATATGTTTAGCGTTATGTTAGTGTATGAGGTTAGAATTAGGATAAGTGTTAGGGTTAGGAGTAGGGTTAGGATTAGTTTTAGGGTTACGGTTAGGGTTAAGTTTAGATCGTGGTTAAGGATAAGGTTAGAGTTTGGGTAAGAGTTAGAATTAGGATTAGTGTTAGCGTTAGGGTAAAGTTTAGGATTACATTATGGTTAGGGTTAGGTTTAGGGTTAGGATTTGGTTTTATGTTTAGTGTTAGGGTTATGATTTATGGTTAAGTTT
>NW_024340434.1:0-1002 GCF_902729225.1 Pteropus medius | reverse complement strand
CCACAGCTTTTTTAGCCAATCATCTATTGTAGGAGACTTCAGTTGCTTCCATGTCCTAGCTACTGTGAATAATGCTGCTATGAACATTGGTGTGCAAATATGGGTTTTCAAGTCTTTGGGGTGAATACCTAGTAGAAGGATTGCTGGAATTGATCATATGGTAGATCAGTTCTTAGTTTTTTGAGGAACCTGCATACTGTTTTCCATAGTGGCTGTGCCAATTTGCTGTCCCACCAGCAGTATATGAAGGTTCCTTTTTCTCTGCATCCTATAATTATATCTTTTCAAATGCAAATTCCTTATTCCTTTTTAGTTCTAGGGTAACAACATATGCTCCATCCTGGCTGAACCCAACTGTCTAGTTTCTCTATGTCCACACTCCATGGGCAGAACATTGCTGGAAAAAAACCTCTTAAACCAGGTTAGCTTCATTTTATATTCAAAATAAGTCAAGCCTGTTAGTAACTTTACCACAACTAACTAATAAGCTCAATTTTGCACTCTTAAAAACAATTAATTCATACATTCACTTCTCTTTTAAAACTTACTGACATGCCTAAGCTCTCTCATTTCTTTGTTGAACTTGCTTTTTACTTCATTGCAGAAAGGGAAGATTTCAAATGAAAATCTCTATCGTCCCAACAACAAACCTAAAATTCCATTTCCTTGACACCTATTTTTTGTTTTGTACTTCTATTAAAATTAATTAAATGTTCTGCCTCTTACCAATGGCCAAGACCTTCATACTCAAGATTCCTTTCCTGCACACTTTCTCAAGGATTCAGCAGTTTGATTACCCACTCTTTTTGTTGAATCATAAATATGGCTTTCTTAAATAGTCATTAATAACAGTTTATAAATGTAGCTTAGAATTTCTCATTCTTTAGATATTTCTCATTCTTTATATATTCTGTCACTAATCTTCTCTCTGCATTCTTCAACCATTGTAGTTGTGATTTCATCTAAACTACTGCATAAAATTGTCAAGGTCACAATTCAATT
>NW_024340433.1:0-1527 GCF_902729225.1 Pteropus medius | reverse complement strand
GTGGAGGGTCCGGGGAGGGAGGGAGCAATCGGGGGGATCGTTTTACCAACTATATAGATGTCTAACCAATGTACTGTATACTTGAAACTAGTTAAAATAAACAAATTTAAAAATCAAGAAGAGGGGGGAAGATTCGTTTTATTTATTTATATATACTAAATACTTCTGCTATTATAATACAGTATAGATATAGGTATAGGTACAGACACAGATACAGATATAGATGTGGAAATAGATATTATTGGTAAGGAAGGGGCAGAACTGACATTATTCAAACGTGATATTATTGCCTACCTGAAAAAAAAAGAATCTATAAATAACTAATTTTTACAATTTTGTTACTACAAACAAAAAAGCTGCGGTGTCCCTGCCTGCCAGCATTAAGTTAGGACAAACGTAGGGAAAGAATTCTATTCACGACGGCAAAAGAGAACACCTGAAATCCACCTTCCGGAGCACACCGGGCTGGAGCGACGATGCCGCACGCCCGGCAGACAGCGCGGGAGAGGCCTGGCCCACGGACGAACGCGGTCCGGTCCACGCCGAAGACGTGCGTTCTCGCCAAGCAATTTATGAATCGGATGCAACTCGATCAAAATTGCAATAGACTTTTTTAATGTAGGATTGATTATAAAGGCCATTTATAAAAATGAAAAGCAAGAAAAGGCAGGGAAAAGTTTTTAACAGAATAATAACTTGGATGCACGTAGGACACTCCATGCTGAAATAAGCCTGCAAAGATGAGCCTGTGAGGGCCGGATGGAACAGAGACCCAGAAAGCTCGGTGCGACTGAGCAGCTGGCACGTCGTACAGTCTGGCATTCAGATTTGGGAGCAGCCGGCGGTGACCAGGAGCCCAGAACAGCCACCTGGCCGCTGGGTCAGAATCCAGCTTCCACCTCTTGGAAGCTGTGTGACCCCGAGCAAGGTACGTGACTTCTCTGTGCTTCAATGTCTTTATCAGTCAAAGGAGGATGATACGCTCTACCTCGTAGGTCCGCTGCGAGGACCTGGCGTCTAGTAGGTTCTGCCTAAGACTGTATTAAATAAAATAACTAAGTTGTGTTAGGAAAATTAGTTAATCGAGGGGACAAGAACGAGACGCACACGGGCTGACAGCACGCACCCACCCGAGGGGCAGGCAGAAGGGACACGGTTACAAAACAGAATCATTAAGTAACCGTAAGTAACGGGCAGAAAGTGTCAGTAGATGCGTGACCTTGGGCGGCGGGTGGGGCAGGAGGAGGGTGGGCAGGAGTGAGGGAGGGAGTGGCGACAGGGCTGGAACGGGAGAGGCCGGAGCCTGGGGGCGGGGGCGGGGCTCCGTCATGTCTGCGAACCGCACGAGCTGATGCAGCATCCACGCAAACCTACAGCGACACGAAGCGGCTGACGCGAAAATAATTCCCGGCGCGGGACGAGGTATTCCAACATTCTCCATCTTTAGTCTGGGAGACAAAAACAGGAAACTAACATCTCTCCAGGAAGTGCCGTCTTTTTTTTTTTTTTTAAAATAAAAAATATTTT
>NW_024340432.1:0-949 GCF_902729225.1 Pteropus medius | reverse complement strand
GTAAGAGTTTAGTATTAAGATTAGTGTTAGGTTTAGTGTTAGGGTTAGGTTATGTTAAGTTTAGAGTTAGATTTAGGATTAAGGTTACGGTTCGTGTTTGTTTAGGCTTCAGGGTTAGGATTCTGTTAGGCTTAGGGTTAGGGGTAGGGTTAGGGTTAGGGTCAGTTTTAGTGATATGTTTTTGGTTAGGGTTACAGTTATGTTTAGGGTCAGGGTCAGGGTAATAGGTTAGAGTTCCGATTAGTGTTAGGGTTAAGATTAGTGTTAGAATTAGTTTAAGGTTAGGATTAGGTTTAAGTATAGTTTAGATTTAAGATTAGGGTTTGGGTAATTGTAAGAGTTTAGAGTTTGGATTAGTTTTAGAGTTAGGGTTACTGTTACAATTACATTAAGGTTAGTATTAGGTTTAATTAGGGTTAGGTTTAGGGTTTCAGGTTAGAGTTCTTTAGGCTTAGTGTTAGAGGTATTGTTAGGGTTAGGGTTAGGTATAGCGTTATCTTTAGATTAGGGTCAGTGTCAGAGGATAGATTTTGTATAAGTGTTAGGGTTAGCAGAAGGGTTACAATTAGTTTAGGGTTACGGTTAGGGTTAAGTTTACATTATGGTTAAGGTTAGGGTTAGGATTACGGTAAGAATTTAGATTTAGGATTAAAGTTAGGTTTCGGGTTCGGGTTAGGATTACAATAAGGTTAGGGTTTAGAGTTAGTGTTAGGGTGAGTTTAGGGTTAGGGTTAGGGTTACTTATAGGGTTAAGTTTAGGTTTAGGGTTAGGTTAAGATTTTAGTGTTTGGATTACTGTTAGGGTTAGAGTTAGGGTTAGGTTTACGTTAAGGTTAGGCTAGGATTAGGGTTTTGGGTAGGGTTTATGTTTAGGGTTAATTATAGATTTAGAGTTATTGTTAAGCTTATGGTTAGGGTTAGGGTTAGGATTAGGCTTAGGCTTAGGTAT
>NW_024340431.1:0-7962 GCF_902729225.1 Pteropus medius | reverse complement strand
AGGTTTAGGTTTAAGTTTTAGGGTTATGGTTGGTGTTGGATTTAGGGTTAGGGTTAAGTTTAGGGTTAGGTTAGGGCTAGGGTTTGGGTTAGGGTTAAGGTTAGGCTTAGAGTTAGTGTTAGTGTGTTAGTGAGGGTTATTGTTAAGATTAAGGTTAGCATTTGGTTTAGGGTTTGGTTAATTTATGGGGTTAGAGTTATGGTTATTATTAGTGTAAAATTTAGGGTTAGCGTTAGATTTTGGTATAGGATTAGCTTTAGATTCAGTGTTAGGATCTGGGTTAGTTTTAGTTATAGGGTTACATTTAAGGTTAGGGTAGATTTAGAACTAGGGTTAGGGTTAGAGTAGTTTTTGAATTAAATTAGGGTTAGGTTTAGAATTAGTGTTAGGATTAATGTTAGTGTAAAAATTAGGGTTAGGATGTGAAATAGGGTTCGTGTTAGGGTTAGCGTCAGGGTTATGCTTAGGGTTGGTGTTAGGTTTAGGTATAAAATTATAGGTAGCATTAGCTTTAGTTTTAGGGTTAGGATGAGGTTAGGGTTAATGTTTGGGTTAAGGTTAGATTTAGGGTTAGTTTTAACTTAAAGTTAGATTTAGGATTAGTTTTAGGATAAGAAGTTAGGGTTAGTGTTATTGTTAGTTTAAAATTTAAGGTTATGATATGTTTTATGGTTAGTGTTAGAATTAGGGTTAGGATAAGCTTTAGTTTTAGTGTTAGGATCAGAGTTAGCATTAGAGATACGGTTAGGGATAGGGTTCGGCTTAGGTTTAAGGTTAGAATTACAGTTAGGGTTTGGTTAGTATTAGAATTTAGGGTTAGGGTTAGGGTTAGTTTAGTATTAGGGTTACCATTACGTTTTTGATTAGGGGTATGTTTAAGGTTATATTTAGGGTTAGGGTTATGGGGACGCTTAGGGTTTTGCTTAGAGATAGGGTTCCTGTTAGGTTTATGGTTAGATAAAGTTTAGGGTTACGGTCAAGGTAATGGTTTAGGGTTACTGATATTGTTAGTGTAATGTTTAGGATAAGGGTTTGAATTATGTTTAGTATTAGCTTTAGTTTTATGGCTAGGATCAGGTTTAGGGTTAGAGTTAGGGTTAAGGTTAGTGTTAGGGTTAGTTTTATGGTTAAACTAAGGCTTAGGGTTAGGATTAGATTAAGGGGTTAGTGTTAGGGTTAGGATTAGTGTAAAATTTTGGGTTAGGGTTGGTGTTAGGGCTACGGTTAGAATTATGGTTAGGATTAGCTTTTCTTTTATGGTTAGAATCAGCATGAGGGTTCGAGTTTTTGTAAGGGTTAGGGTTTAGGGTCAAGTTTAAGATTCAGGTTACGGTTAAAGTAAGGTGTTAGAGTTAGGTTTAGGTTTTGGGTTAGGGGTTAATGGTTGGGTAGGGTTTAGGATACGGGTTAGCTTTAGATTTAGGTTTAGTGTTAGGTTTAGGGTTCTGGTTAGAGGTAGATTTAAAGGTAGGGTTAGGATTAGTTTGAGGCTTAGATTAGAGTTAGTGTTAGGCTTAGGTTTAGTGTTAGAGTTAGTGTTAGCTTTAAGTTTAGGGTTAAGGTTAGAGTAATAGTTTAAAGTTAGGGTTAGGTTTAGGATTAGTGGTAGGGTTAGAATTAGCTTTAGTTTTAGCCTTAGGATCAGGGTTAGTGTTAGGTTTATGGTTGGAATTACGGTTTAAGTATAGGTTTAGGGTTCGTGTTGGGGTTAGAATAAGGGGTTAATTTTAGGGTTAATTTTAGGGACAGTGTTAGAGTTAGAGTTATGGTTAGGGTTATGGTTTAGGGTTAGGGCTAGTGTTAGGTTAGTTTAGGGTTACCATTAGTGTTCAGGTTAGGTTTAGGTTAGTGTTATGTTCAGGGATAGGGTTAACATTAGGGTTAGTGTTAGCTATTGTTTACGGTTAGGTTTAGGGTAAGAAGTTATGTTTCATGTTATTGTTAGTATAAATTTAGGGTTTGAGTTAAAATCAGGGTTGCATTAACTTTTGTTTTAGGGTTAGGATCAGGATTAGGTTTAATGTTACTATTAAGTAAAAGGTTAGGTTAAGTTTTAGGGTTAAAGTTACGGTTAGGGTTACCTTTAAGTTAAAAGGTTAGGATTATAGTTATTGTTTGTGTTAAATAGGGTTAGTGTTAGTGTTAGGATTAGGGTTAGAATTAGGGTATGGATTAGCTATAGTTTTAAGGTTAGAATCAGGGTTAGGGTTAGGATTAGTGTTAAGGTATGGGGTTAGGTTTAGAGTTAGCTTTAGGTTTACGTTTAGGGTTAGGGTTAATGTTTAGTGATAGTGGTCAGGTTAGTTTTAGGGTAAGTAGTTAGATTAGACTTAATGTTAGGGTTAGTGTTATGGTTAGCTTTTGGTTAGGTTTGGGTTTATTGTTAGGATTAGATTTAGGGTCAGGTTGTTTTAGTTTAGGGTTAGGTTTGTGGTTAGTGTTAGGGTTAGGGTTTGATTTAGGTTAGAGTTAAAATTAGGGTTATGGTTATTGTTAAAGTTATGGTTGGCTTTAGATTAAGGTTAGGTTTAGTTTAAGAGCTTAGAATTATGGTCAGGTTTAGTGTTAGTGGTAATTTTAGGATTAGCTTTAGTTTTAGTGTTAGGATCAGGGTTAATGTTAAGGTTAGGGTTACAGTAAGGGGTCATTTTTAGGGTTAGGGTTTAGGGTTTTGGTTATGGTTAGGTTAGTGTTACAGTTATTGTTAGGGTTCAGGTTAGATTTAAGTTAGGCTTATGCTTAGGGTTAAGGTTATGTTTAGAGTTAGTTTTAGAGTTAAATTTAGGGTTAGGTTTAGGTCTAGGGTATGGGGTTACATTTACGGTTATTGGTAGTATAAAATTTAGGGTTAAGTTAGTGTTAAGGTTAGGGTCTGAATTAGGGTTAGGATTAACTTTAGTTTTAGAGTTTGGTCCAGTTTTAGAGTTAAGGTTAATGTTAGGGTTAGGGTTAAGGTTTTGGTTAGGGTTAGGGATTGTGTTAGGGTTATGTTTAGCTTTATGTTTAGGGTTCGTTTTAGATTTAGAGTTAATGTAAGGGGTTAAGTTTAGGGTTATTGTTACATTTCCTTTTAGGATTTATTTTAGGGTTAGAGTTAGGTTTAGTTTATGGTTAGGGTTACCATTAGTGTTCGGTTAGATATAGTTTAGGGGTAAGTTTATGTTTAGTGTTTGAGTAATGATTAGTGTTAGGGTTAGGGTCAGCTTTTAGTTTAGGGTTCGTTTTAGGGTAAGGGGTTAGTTTTAGGGTTATTGTTAGCGTAAAATTTAGGGATAGGTTTAGATTTAGTGTTAGAATTAGCTTTAGTTTTCAGGTTAGGGTCAGGGTTAGGGTTAGTGTCACTGTTAGGTTTAGAATTAAGGTTATTTTTAGCTCTAGTTTTAAGGTTTGGATCAGGGGTAGGGTAAGGAGTTAGGTTTAGAATTATTATTAGTGTAAAATTTAGGGTTAGGGTTAGAATTACTGTTAGGATAAGCTTTAGTTAGGGTTAGAATCAGGATTATGGTTATTGTTAGGGTTAGGTTTAGAATTATGATTAGCATTAGCTTTATTTTTAGGGTTAGTGTCAGGGTTCTGATTAATGTTAGGGTCAAGGTTAGGGTTAGATTTAGACATAAATTTAGATTATAGGTTTAGGTTTAGGATAAGGGGTTACATTTAGGTTTATTGTTTGTTTAAAATTTACGGTTAGGGTAAGTATTAGGTTCAGGGTTAAATTATGGTTAGTATTAGCTTTAGTTTTAGGGTTAGAAACAGGGTTTCATTTAGGGTTTCGGTTAGGGTTTGGGATTAATTTTAGGGTTAGAGTTAGATTTTGGGTTAGGATTAGGGTTAGGGTTAGAATTATGGTTAGGCTAAGAGGTCAGAGTTAGGATTAGTGTTAGGGTTAGTGTTAGAATTAGTTTAGGTTAGGGTAGGGTTATCATTAGGGTTCGGTTTAGGTTTAGTTTAGTGGTACGTTTACGGTTAGAATTAGACTAAGGGGTTAGGGTTAGGTTTATCGTGGGAGTACTATTTAAGTTTAGAGTTAGAATTAGGGTTATGATTAGCTTTAGTTTTAGGGTAGGTTTAGATTTAGGGATACTGTGAGGGTTAAGGTTAGAATAGGGTTATGTTTAGCTTTAGTCTTAGGGTCAGAATCAGCGTTAGGGTTTTGTTAAGATTAGGGTTAAGGTTAGGATTCATTTTAGAATAAAGTTATGGTTAGTGTTAGGTTTAGTGTAAGGGATTAAAGTTAAGGTTAGGGTTAGTGTTACCTTTAAGGTAAGAGGTAAGATTTAGGATAGTGTTAGGCTAGGGTTAGGATTAAGATTAGGTTTGTTATGGAGTTTCCATTACGGTTTGCGTAAGCTTTACCTTAGGGTAGGTATATGTTTAGGGTTAGGGTTCGTGTTATGTTTATGTCAGGATTAGTGTTATGGATAGGATTAGTGTTAGGTTTTCGCTTAGCTTTAGGTTTAGGTTTATGGTGAAGTTAAGGGGTAGGGTTACGGTTATCATTAGTGTAAAATTTATGGTTAGGGTTAGAGTTAGCTTTAGTTTTAGTGTTAGGATAAGTGTTATTGTTAGTGTTAGAGTTAAGGTTAGGTTTAGGTTAGGGTTAGGGTTACGTTTACTTTAGTGTAAAAGTTAGGTTTAGGGTTAGGTTTAGAGTAAGTGGTCAGGTTTAGGTTTATTGTTAGTGTAAAATTTAGGGTTAGAGTTAGGTTATTTTAAGGTTCGAGTTAGGGATAGGGCTAGGATTAGGGTAAGAGGTTAGAGTTAGGATTAGAGTTAGTGTTAGAGTTATTGATAAGGTTAGTGTTAGGTTCAGGGTTAGGTTAGGGTTGTGATTAGGATTAAGGTAAGGGGTTAATGTGATAGTTATTGTTAGTGTTTAATTCAGGGTTATGTTTAGAATTAAAATTAAGATTAGCTTTAGTTTTAGCATTAGGTTCAGGGTTATGGTTAGTGTTAGGGTTATAGTTAGAATTAAGGTTAGGATTAGCTTTAGTATTAAGATTAGATTCAGGGATAGCATTAATGTTAGGATTAAGGTTAAGGTTAGGGTGAGTTTTAGAGTTAAATTTGGTGTTAGGGTTAGGTTTATCTTAAGGGGTTAGGCTTCGTGTTACTGTTAGTTTAAAATTTAGGGTAAGTGTTATTGTTAGGTTTAGGGTTAGATTTTGGGTTATGATTACTTTTATTTTTAGGGTAAGTATCAGGGTTATGATTACGGTTAACATTATGGTAAGGTATTTTTGTTAGTGTTAGCGTTAGGTTTAGTTTAGTGGTACGTTTATGGTTAGGGTTAGGGTTAGGGTTAGGGTTAGGGTTAGGCTAGGGTTAGGTTATGGTTAGTGTTAGCGTTAGGGTTAGTGTTAAGGTTAGGATTTGCTTTAGGTTTAGGGTTAGGTTTAGGATAAGCTGTTAGGTTTAGTGTTATTGTTAGTGTATATTTAGGGTTTGGGTTAGTCTTAGGGTTCGGAATAGAATTACGGTTCGATTAGATTTAGTTTTAGGATTAGACTCAGGGTTAGGATTAGGGTTAGGATTTAGGGTTGGGGTTAGGGTTAGGTTTAGGTTAGGGTTTGGATTAGAGTTAGGGATAGGGTTAGTGTAAAAGTTTAGATTTAGGGTTATTGTTAGGTTTATAGTTATGGTTAGGGTTATGTTAGGGTTAGGGTGAGGTTTAGGTTAGGGTTAGGATTAGAATTTTCATTAGGATTAACTTTAGTTTAAGGTTTAAGATCTGAATTAGGGTTTTGTTAGAATACGGCTAGGGTTAGAGTTTGCTTGAGAGTCAATGTTAGGGTTACGAATAGGTTTAGGGTAAGGGATTGGAGTTATAGTTATTGTTAGTTTAAAATTTAGGGTTAAATTAGTTTTATGGTTAGGATTTAGGGTTATGCTTAGGGTAAATGTTAGGTTAAGCTGTTAGGTTTATAATTAGGTTTAGTGTTAGAGTTAGGGTTAGGGTTAATGTTAGGTTAAGTTTAAGGTTAGGCTTAATGTAAGAGGTCAGATTTAGGATTAGTGTTAGCCTTAGTGTTAGTGTTAGTGTTCGGGTTTGTGTTAGGTTTAGGATTATTGTCAGGATTAGGGTTAGGTTAGGTTTATGGTTTGGTTAGGGATAGTGTTAGGGTTAGGATAAGAGTTTAGAGTTAGGATTAGTGTTAAGGTTTATGTTAGGGTTATGGTTAGATTAGGATGTTAGAGTTAGGATTAGGGTTAGATTTATGTTTAGGAAATTGTTTAGGGTTAGGGCTATGGTTAGTGTAATATTTAGGGTAAGAGTTACAATTAAATTTAGGTTTAGCTTTAGTTTTAGGGCTCTGATTACAGTTATGGTTAGTGATAGATTTAGGGTTATAATTAGGGTTAGGATTATCTGTAGTTTTAAGGTTAGGATCGGGGTTAGAGTTAATGTTCTGGTTTGGTTTAGGATTAGAGTTAGTTTTAGAGTTAAAGTTAGTTTAGGGTTAGGGTAAGGGGATAGGGATAGGTTTATTGTTAGTTTGAATTTTAGGGTTTGAGTTATTCTTAGGGTTATTGTTAGAATAATGGTTAAAATAACTTTAGTTTTAAGATTAGATTTAGGGCTACAGTTCGGGTTAGTGTTAAGGTTAGCATAAGAGATTACAGTTAGGATTAGTGTTAGATATAGAATTAGGGTTAGGTTTCAGTTAGAGTTAGAGTGAGGTTTAGGTTAGGGTTAGAAGAGTTAGAGTTAGTTTTAGGGTCACAGATAGTCTTACGATTAGGGTTCGGGATAGGGGTAGGGTTATTGTTAGGGAAGGGTAAGTGTTAGGGTTAGGCTTAGGTTAGGGTTAGGGTTAGGGTTAGCATTAGGTTTAGGATAAGGGTTAAGGTTAGGGTTAGTTTAGAGTTAGGGTTCTGGTTAGGTTTAGTTAAGGGATAGAGTTCGGGTTAGAGTTAAGTTTAGGGTAAGTGTTTAGACTTCGGATTACTGTTAGGGTTAGGATTAGGTTTCAGGTTAGATTATCGTAAGGATTAGGGTAATGGTTTCCAGTTAGGGTTAGAGTAGGGGATTGGGTTAGGTTAGGGTAAAGAGTAGGTTTAGGTTAAGGTCAGAGTTACGGCTAGAATTACAGTTAGGATTAGCTTTAGTTTTAGGGTTAGGTTCAGGGTAAGGGTTAATGTTAGGCTTAGGTTAGTGTTAAGGTTAGTTTCAGAGTTAGGATTAGGGTTAGTGTTAGGTTTCTGGTGAGGGATTTGGGTCAGGTTTATTGTTAATTTAAAATTTATTGTTAGGGTTATTCTTAGGCTTAGGGTTAAAAATAGGATCAGGATTTACTTTGGTTTTATGGATAGGATAAATGTTATGGTTAAGTTTAGGGTTAGGGTTAGGCTTTAGGTTTTTGAGTTCGGTTAGGGTTAAGGTTAGGGTTAGGTTTATCTTAGGGTTCAAGGTAGGGTTAGGATTAGGGTTAGTGTTAGGGTAAGAGGTTAGACATAGTATTAGTGTTAGGGTTAGTGTTAGGTTAGGGGTAGATTTATGCTAAGGGTTAAGGTCAGGATACGTATAGCTTAGAGTTAGTATTAGGGTTAAGTTAAGTGTTAGGGTTAGTGTTAGGGTTAGGGATATTGTTTGTGTAAAATTTCAGGTAAAGCTTAGATACAGTGTTAGGATAAGCTTTAGTTTTTGGATTAGGTTCAGGGTTATGGTTAGTGTTCGGTTTAGGGTACGAACTAGAGTTAGGATTAGCTTTAGTTTTAGGTTTGGGATCAGGGTTAGGGTTAATTCTAGTGTTCTGGTTACTTTTTAGAATTAGTTTTATAGTTAAAGTTAGGGTTAGTGCTAGCTTTAGGATTAGGGTTAGGGTTAGGGTTATTTGTAGTTTAAAATTTAGGGTCAGGGTTATTGTTAGGGTTAGGGATAGAATTAGGGTTAGGATTAACTTTATTTTTTAGGTAAGGATCAGGGTTAGAGTTAGGGTTAGGGTGAGGGTTACGTTTAAG
>NW_024340430.1:0-346 GCF_902729225.1 Pteropus medius | reverse complement strand
ACAAGCATTTATTATGTCCTTTGTTTTGTGTTGGGCACTGGTGCTGAATGCTTTTATGTGTGTTATTTCATATAATCCTTGCTATAGCCTAAGTAAAAGTGATTCTTTTGTCATCATTTAAATAAATAGTGCTTACCGTATGCTAGGAATTGTTTGGAATACCTTACCTGTATCGACTCATTTTTACATATATGGACTCATTTTACTCTTCCTGTTCCTGAATTGGGAAGCAGGCATAGAGGGTGAAGGGACTTACGGTTCCAAAGTGGCAAGTGGCACAAGCCAAGTTCAGTGACTCCCAAGTAGGAAGTATATTCCTCTTAAGATATGAGCCGTGATTGGTGAT
>NW_024340429.1:0-828 GCF_902729225.1 Pteropus medius | reverse complement strand
ATATGTATATATATATATAAATGTCTTATATACATATATATATATGTATATATGTATATATATATATATATATATAAATGGAGAATCAGTTATGGGAGGTGTTCAGGCAAAACACGGGAAATGAGGGTATTATATATATATATATATGTATGTATGCCTTAATATGTATTGTGCATTGTGTGTTCATAGCCCATAATTAGATTTCTTTCTGTCACCACATATTTGACCCCTTTTATCTCATCTACCTCTCCCTTCCTGCTCCCCGCTACCCACTGGTAACTACTAGTCTATTGTCCATGTCTATGAGTCTCTGCTTGTTTGTCTTGTTCATTTGTTGCTTTTAGGTTTATATACACATATAAGTGATACCATGTGGTTTTCAACTTTTTCTGTCTGGCTTATTTTGCTTAGCATGATTATCTCGAGGTCCAACCATGTTGTCACAAATGGCAATATTTCATCTCTTCTTATGGCTGAGTAATATTGCATTGTATATATGTATCACTGCTTCTTTATCCACTCATCTGTTGTAGGACACTTCAGTTGCTTCCGTGTCCTGGCCACCGTGAATAATGCTACTATGAACATCGGTGTGCAAATATTTTTTCTGATATGGGTTTTCAAGTCTTTGGGGTAAATACCCAGTAGATGGTTTGCTACGTCATATGGTAGATCAATTCTTAGTTTTTCGAGGAACCTCCATACTGTTTTCCATAGTGGCCATACCAATTTGCAGTCCCTCAAGAGCAGTCTTGAGGAAAATGTCATACATAGGGCTCCTGTGGATAAAATCTAATCTCTTCCCTGGGAATTACCATCTTTCATATC
>NW_024340428.1:0-326 GCF_902729225.1 Pteropus medius | reverse complement strand
CCGCTCCTCGCACCTCCACCTCCCCGCAGTGTGGACACCAAGCGTTCCAGAGCCACAATTCAGCATGATCTCTTTTCATCCCAGAGGCCCCGGGGCACCTTCCTAAGGCCTCGGCTACTTCCCGCTTTCCGCAGTGGAAATCAGACTTCAGGACGGAAGCAGACACCTCCCTCGCCCTCACCTTTCTGCCTGGGATGGTCGTGATGGTCCCCGTGGACGCATTGAAAATGAAGAAATGAAAGGATCAGAGAGCTGATCGCAAAGCTCCTAAGGCACGGAGGCCGAATTCAGACCCACAGCTGTCTGCAGTGTCTCCCAGCTGACCT
>NW_024340427.1:0-321 GCF_902729225.1 Pteropus medius | reverse complement strand
ATATATTTATATATATATATATATATATCACTCTCTCTCTCTCTCTCTCTCTATATATATATATATATATATCACTCTATTGGGTTGCAAGTAGGAGAGTGTGATTCTGGTAGATCTCCAATTACCACAGACTTTGTGGTATTAATATTTAGGTAATGTATACCATGTGTAATTTTAAACTAAACAATGGCAAAATCTATCCATTAACAAATGCTCAACATATGTTAAGTTTCATTTTGTCCAAGAAGGAAAGGGGTACAGGTGTTTCCTCTAGAGTGAAGAATACTATGGGGTGTCCTTTAAGGCTAAAATATTGTCACT
>NW_024340426.1:0-553 GCF_902729225.1 Pteropus medius | reverse complement strand
TGATGCCAATATTTCCACCAAGGACACCTGAGTTTCCCATCATTCCTGCTCTGGGTTTAGTTTTGTGTTCTGTTGAATCCTTTCCAAGAAAAAGAGCTTCCCAGTACAAGCAAGCATGAGAGTACACATGTAAAAATCCCCCTGAGGCTGGGGGATTTTTACATGTGTATTCTTATGCTTGCTTGTACCGGGAAGCTCTTTTTCTTGAACTTGACCTCTTTTGAATACAGTACCCTACATACTTGTAGTTTGTATTCTTATTCATTAAAGAGAAAAGTTTCTTTGAAGATAGTTACTTGGTTATAAATTGGATAAGCTTTTGACAATATGCCTATTGTTTAATGCTAACTTTTCCTAAAAGAAGTAAGAAAATGAGAATTTAAACCTCATATCTGAACATGTGGCTTGAATCAAGAAGGAAATGATGGAACACACACCCTAAGAAAAGCAGGTTTCTGTAAGAGACTCAAAAAGCAGCCTGGGAAATCTGGGGAACTTAGCCTGACAAGAGGGGTCCACGTGGTAGACATCTTCCATTCAAAAGCTCACTATT
>NW_024340425.1:0-311 GCF_902729225.1 Pteropus medius | reverse complement strand
TGCGGGTACTGGGGTACCGAAGTTGGAGGAGCACTCACTGACACTTTGAGCTCCTAGAGGTACAAACTACGTCCCATTCGTCTCTGTATGCTCTTGCAGGGGTAAGGGTCACCCAGAGACAGCGTACCCAGGGATGCTTTGGCCCCTGCGTCCATGGCGGCCGTCACCCGCTGGAAAGAGTTTAATTGGGAGACACTGCAGACAGCTGAGGGTCTGAATTCGGCCTCCGTGCCTTAGGAGCTTTGCGATCAGCTCTTTGAGCCTTTCATTTCTTCCTTTTGAATGCATCCACGGGGACCATTACTACCATC
>NW_024340424.1:0-300 GCF_902729225.1 Pteropus medius | reverse complement strand
TGCCGCAAGTGAGCCTTTTCTCGGAAGTCTGCGATTCTGGCTCAAAATGGACGTCACCAGAGAGCTTTTCGCCAAAGCTACCGTATACATATATATGCATATTTATATGCATATATATGTACATGGTGGATTTTCGAAGGAAACCTGCGTGGACCCCTGGTCTACCACAGAAGACAGGCCGCTGCTAGCACCTCCACTTCCCCGCAGTGTGGACACCGGGCGTTCCAGAGCCACAATTCAGCATGATCTCTTTTCATCCCAGAGGCCCCGGGGCTCCTTCCTCAGGCCTCGGCTCCTTCC
>NW_024340423.1:0-524 GCF_902729225.1 Pteropus medius | reverse complement strand
TTTTTCTCAGCCTCCCCTCACAATTACAGTAATTAGACCCAGTGCTGGATCTTGTTATTTAACATGCAAATAAAGAAGTTTGGAGTAAGTTCACAAACATTTTATTAAGTCCGTTTCAACGTAATTGATTTCCACTGCGATTCCAGGCATTTTATCTTGTGTATTTAAAAACTCTGTTCCGAGAAGTGCCTGGCATCACCAGGCACCCAAGCGGTTCCCAGCACGAAGAGGCTGAGGAAGCCGGGGTCTCCCCCGGAGTCCGGCTGCTGCCAGCGTAACTGGAAGTATTCAAATACAAAGAAATGTGTTTCTGTAATTTTCCATGAGGCATCCTCTCAAGACCTGGGCGTTTGCATAAGAAAACAAAGGCTCTGTGTAGGAGAGGGCCAGGACCTAGGACAGCTCCTGCCAGGGGCGAAGGTCTAGATCAGGCGAACAAAGGGGGTGTGTGTTTATGCATATCCAAGTAAATATATATGTTCTTTTCTTCCTCTCTTTCTTATGTTAAGGTGGCACACTACGCA
>NW_024340422.1:0-354 GCF_902729225.1 Pteropus medius | reverse complement strand
ACAAAAAACAGGTTCCAAACATTTAAGGAAGAAATGTTGGGTTCCAAACATTTAAGGAAGAAATTTTACTAATTCTCTGCAGTCTCTTCCAGAAAATAGAAATTGAGGGAATATTTCCTAACTCATTCTAGAAGGCCAGCAATATTCTAATACCAAAACTGTACAAACATTACAAGAACAGAAAACGGCTTAATGAGAATAATTCTGGGTATGCAAGACTTGTTCAAATTTTGAAAATCAATTAATATAATCCATCGCATCTATAGGCTGAAGATAGAAATCATATGATGATGGCAAGACATGTGAAAAAGCATTTAACAAAATCGAACACTCATTTTTGATTAAAAAAAAAAA
>NW_024340421.1:0-5404 GCF_902729225.1 Pteropus medius | reverse complement strand
AGGACGGAAGCAGACACCTCCCTCGCCCTCACCTTTCTGTCTGGGATGGTCGTGATGGTCCCCGTGGACGCATTCAAAATGAAGAAATGAAAGGCTCAGAGAGCTGATCGCAAAGCTCCTAAGGCACGGAGGCTGAATTCAGACCCACAGCTGTCTGCAGTGTCTCCCAGCTGACCTCTTTCCAGCGGGTGACGGCCCCCATGGACGGAGGGCCCAAAGCATCCCTGGCTACGCTGTCTGTGGGTGGCCGTGAAACCTGCAAGAGGATACAGAGACGAATGAGACGTAGTTTGTACCTCTAGGAGCTCAAAGTGTCAGGGAGTGCTCCTCCAACTTCGCTACCCCAGTACCCGCAGATGACCGAGCATCGCCCACAGAGCCCCAAGGCCCCGGGAGGGCTGCATTTGCCGCAAGTGAGCCTTTTCTCGGAAGTCTGCGATTCTGGCTCGAAATGGACGTCACCAGAGAGCTTTTTGCCAAAGCTACCATATACATATATATGCATATATATTCATCTATATGCATATATATGTATATGGTGGATTTTCGAAGGAAACCTGCGTGGACCCCTGGTCTACTACAGAAGACAGGCCGCTCCTAGCACCTCCACCTCCAGGCGGTGGGGACACCGGGCGTTCCAGAGCCACAATTCAGCATGATCACTTTTCATCCCAGAGGCCCCGGGGCTCCTTCCTAAGGCCTCGGCTCCTTCCCGCTTTCCGCAGTGGAAATCAGACTTCAGGACGGAAGTAGACACCTCCCTCTCCCTCACCTTTCTGCCTGGGATGGTCGTAATGGTCCCCGTGGACGCATTCAAAATGAAGAAATGAAAGGCTCAAAGAGCTGATCGCGAAGCTCCTAAGGCACGGAGGCCGAATTCAGACCCACAGCTGTCTGCAGTGTCTCCCAACTGAACTCTTTCCAGCGGGTGACGGCCGCCATGGACGGAGGGGCCAAAGCATCCCCGGGTACGTTGTCTGTGGGCGGCCCTGAACCCTGCCAGAGGATGCAGAGACGAATGACACGTAGTTTGTACCTCTAGGAGCTCAAAGTGTCAGTGAGTGCTCCTCCAACTTCGGTACCCCAGTCCCCGCAGATGACCGAGCATCGCCCACAGAGACCCAAGGCCCAGGGAGGGCTGTGCATTTGCCGCTAGTGAGCCTTTTCTCGGAAGTCTGCGATTCTGGCTCAAAATGGACGTCACCAGAGAGCTTTTTGCCAAAGCTACCATATACATATATATGCATATATATGTTCATCTATATGCATATATATGCATATGGTGGATTTTCGAAGGAAAACTGCCTGGACCCCTGCTCTACCACAGAAGACAAGCCGCTCCTCGCACCTCCACCTCCCCGCAGTGTGGACACCGGGCGTTCCAGAGCCACAATTCAGCATGATCTCTTTTTATCTCTGAGGCCCCGGGGCTCCTTCCTCAGGCCTCGGCTCCTTACCGCTTTCCGCAGTGGAATTCAGACTTCAGGACAGAAGCAGACACCTCCTTCTCCCTCACCTTTCTTCCTGGGATGGTCGTAATGGTCCCCGTGGACGCATTCAAAATGAAGAAATGAAAGGCTCAAAGAGCTGATCGCAAAGCTCCTAAGGCACGAAGGCCGAATTCAGACCCACAGCTATCTGCAGTGTCTCCCAGCTGAACTCTTTCCAGCGGGTGACGGCCGCCATGGACAGAGGGGCCAAAGCATCTCTGGGTACGCTGTCTGTGGGTGGCCCTGAACCCTGCAAGAGCATACGGAGACGAATGAGACGTAGTTTGTACTCTAGGAGCTCAAAGTGTCAGTGAGTGCTCCTCCAACGTCGGTACCCCAGTCCCCGCAGATGACCGAGCATCGCCCACAGAGCCCCAAGGCCCCGGGAGGGCTGTGCATTTGCCGCAAGTGAGCCTTTTCTCGGAAGTCTGCGATTCTGGCTCGAAATGGACGTCACCAGAGAGTTTTTTGCCAAAGCTACCATATACATATATATGCATATATATGTTCATCTATATGCATATATATGTATATGGTGGATTTTCGAAGGAAACCTGCCTGGACCCCTGCTCTACCACAGAAGACAGGCCGCTCCTCGCACCTCCACCTCCCCGCAGTGTGGACACCGGGCGTTCCAGAGCCACAATTCAGCATGATCTCTTTTCATCCCCGAGGCCCCGGGGCTCCTTCCTAAGGCCTCGGCTCCTTCCCGCTTTCCGCAGTGGAAATCAGACTTCAGGACGGAAGCAGACACCTCCCTCTCCCTCAACTTTCTGCCCGGGATGGTCGTAATGGTCCCCGTGGACGCATTCAAAATGAAGAAATGAAAGGCTTCAAGAGCTGATCGCAAAGCTCCTAAGGCACGGAGGCCGAATTCAGACCCACAGCTGTCTGCAGTGTCTCCCAACTGAACTCTTTCCAGCGGGTGAAGGCCGCCATGGACGCAGGGGCCAAAGCATCCCTGGGTACGCTGTCTGTGGGTGGCCCTGAACCCTGCAAGAGCATACAGAGACGAATGAGACGTAGTTTGTACCTCTAGGAGCTCAAACTGTCAGTGAGTGCTCCTCCAACTTCGGTACCCCAGTCTCCGCAGAAGACCGAGCATCGCCCACAGAGCCCCAAGGCCCCGGGAGGGCTGTGCATTTGTCGCAAGTGAGCCTTTTCTCGGAAGTCTGCGATTCTGGCTCAAAATGGACGTCACCAGAGAGCTTTTCGCCAAAGCTACCATATACATATATATGCATATATATATTCACCTATATGCATATATATGTATATGGTGGATTTTCGAAGGAAACCTGCGTGGACCCCTGGTCTACCATAGAAGACAGGCCGCTCCTAGCACCTCCACCTCCCCGCAGTGTGGACACCGGGCGTTCCAGAGCCACAATTCAGCATGATCTCTTTTCATCCCAGAGGCCCCGGGGCTCCTTCCTAAGGCCTCGGCTCCTTCCCGCTTTCCGCAGTGGAAATCAGACTTCAGGACAGAAGCAGACACCTCCCTCGCCCTCACCTTTCTGCCTGGGATGGTCGTCATGGTCCCCGTGGACGCATTCAAAATGAAGAAATGAAAGGCTCAGAGAGCTGATCGCAAAGCTCCTAAGGCACGGAGGCCGAATTCAGACCCACAGCTGTCTGCAGTGTCTCCCAACTGAACTCTTTCCAGCGGGTGACGGCCGCCATGGACGCAGGGGCCAAAGCATCCCTGGGTACGCTGTCTCTGGGTGGCCCTGAACTCTGCAAGAGCATACAGAGACGAATGAGACGTAGTTTGTACCTCTAGGAGCTCAAAGTGTCAGTGAGTGCTCCTCCAACTTCAGTACCCCAGTCTCCGCAGAAGACCGAGCATCGCCCACAGAGCCCCAAGGCCCCGGGAGGGCTGTGCATTTGCCGCAAGTGATCCTTTTCTCGGAAGTCTGCAATTCTGGCTCAAAATGGACGTCACCAGAGAGCTTTTTGCCAAAGCTACCATATACATATATGTTCATCTATATGCATATATATGTATATGGTGGATTTTCGAAGGAAACCTGCGTGGACCCCTGGTCTACCACAGAAGACAGGCCGCTCCTAGCACCTCCACCTCCCCGCAGTGTGGACACTGGGAGTTCCAGAACCACAATTCAGCATGATCTCTTTTCATCCCAGAGGCCCCGGGGCTCCTTCCTAAGGCCTCGGCTCCTTCCCGCTTTCCGCAGTGGAAATCAGACTTCAGGACGGAAGCAGACACCTCCCTCTCCCTCACCTTTCTGCCTGGGATGGTCGTAATGGTCCCCGTGGACGCATTCAAAATGAAGAAATGAAAGGCCCAAAGAGCTGATCGCAAAGCTCCTAAGGCACGGAGGCCGAATTCAGACCCACAGCTGTCTGCAGTGTCTCCCAGCTGACCTCTTTCCAGCGGGTGACGGTCGCCATGGACGGAGGGGCCAAAGCATCCCTGGCTACGCTGTCTGTGGGTGGCCGTGAACCCTGCAAGAGGATACAGAGACGAATGAGACGTAGTTTGTACCTCTAGGAGCTCAAAGTGTCACTGAGTGCTCCTCCAACTTCGCTACCCCAGTACCCGCAGGTGACCGAGCATCGCCCACAGAGCCCCAAGGCCCCAGGAGGGCTGTGCATTTGCCGCAAGTGAGCCTTTTCTCGGAAGTCTGCGATTCTGGCTCGAAATGGACGTCACCAGAGAGCTTTTAGCCAAAGCTACCATATACATATATATGCATATATATGTTCATCTATATGCATATATATGCATATGGTGGATTTTCGAAGGAAACCTGCGTGGACCCCTGCTCTACCACAGGAGACAGGCCGCTCCTCGCACCTCCACCTCCCCGCAGTGTGGACACCGGGCGTTCCAGAGCCACAATTCAGCATGATCTCTTTTCATCCCAGAGGCCCTGGGCTCCTTCCTAAGGCCTCGGCTCCTTCCCGCTTTCCGCAGTGGAAATCAGACTTCAGGACGGAAGCAGACACCTCCCTCTCCTCACCTTTCTGCCTGGGATGGTCGTAATGGTCCCCGTGGACGCATTCAAAATGAAGAAATGAAAGGCTCAAAGAGCTGATCGCAAAGCTCCTAAGGCACGGAGGCCGAATTCAGACCCACAGCTGTCTGCAGTGTCTCCCAACTGAACTCTTTCCAGCGGGTGACGGCCGCCATGGACGCAGGGGACAAAGCATCCCTGGGTACGCTGTCTGTGGGTGGCCCTGAACCCTGCAAGAGCATACACAGACGAATGAGACGTAGTTTGTACCTCTAGGAGCTCAAAGTGTCACTGAGTGCTCCTCCAACTTCGCTACCCCAGTACCCGCAGATGACCGAGCATCGCCCACAGAGCCCCAAGGCTCCGGGAGGGCTGTGCATTTGCCGCAAGTGAGCCTTTTCTCGGAAGTCTGCGATTCTGGCTCAAAATGGACGTCACCAGAGAGCTTTTCGCCAAAGCTACCATATACATATATATGCATATATATATTCATATATATGTATATGATGGATTTTCGAAGGAAACCTGCGTGGACCGCTGGTCTACCACAGAAGACCGGCTGCTCCTAGCACCTCCACCTCCCCGCAGTGTGGACACCGGGCTTTCCAGAGCCACAATTCAGCATGATCTCTTTTCATCCCAGAGGCCCTGGGGCTCCTTCCTCAGGCCTCGGCTCCTTCCCGCTTTCCGCAGTGGAATTCAGACTTCAGGACGGAAGCAGACACCTCCCTCTCCCTCACCTTTCAGCCTGGGATGGTTGTAATGGTCCCCGTGGACGCATTCAAAATGAAGAAATGAAAGGCTCAAAGAGCTGATCACAAAGCTCCTAAGGCACGGAGGCCGAATTCAGACCCACAGCTGTCTGCAGTGTCTCCCAACTGAACTCTTTCCAGCGGGTGACGGCCGCCATGGACGGAGGGGCCAAAGCATCCC
>NW_024340420.1:0-560 GCF_902729225.1 Pteropus medius | reverse complement strand
TCTTCTCTTAAAATGTCGACTTTTGGAGCTTCATTTTTGAGACTGGAAAGGAGAGGATACAGGTGGGGGACCAGGGCCCACATCGCTCTAGTGATCATACAGTGGAGAAAACCGTGGGCCGGAGGGTAAGGAACGGGCTAAGCCTTCCCTCTGCTGCTGGCCGGGGACATGGAACACGGCTGAGCCTTCTTAGCCTTCCGTTTGCCCAAGAGCAGAGTGAGAATTTTTTTTTTTAATTGAATTTTATTTATCTTATATTAGTTTTGGGTATGTGGTACAGTGGTTAGACTTGCATGCGGTCTGGGAAGTGACCGCTGATGCTGCAGCATGCGTCCACACACAGCCGTCGCAGTGATAGTGATAGTGGTCACACTCCCCACACTGCCCTCCGAGGCCCTGTGGCTGTTTTGCAGCTACTAAGTCGTACGTCTTCATCCCTTCGCCTTTTTCACCCAGCCCCCCAACCCCCGCCCCTCCTGGCAGTCAACAGTTCGTTCTCTGTATCCGTGAGTTTTTGTTTAGTTTGTTCATTGCTCGTGTCCCTTAGATTCTGCATGTAA
>NW_024340419.1:0-798 GCF_902729225.1 Pteropus medius | reverse complement strand
GAGTCAGTATGATCGTCAAGGACGCGACCTTTAGGACACGCTCTTTGTTCCTGGTCCCGATGGGAATCTGGAATCTCCGAGGCCTCGGTGTCTGGATAAAAGGTACCTTCCTGTTTCTGTTGACCGGTCAGTGGGGGTCCGTGGAGAGAATGGATGCAGTCATATCTCCCAGACCATGGCCAGGCTGCGGGACGCCGCCTCCTGTGCCCTGTTGTCGGGTTCTGTTTATTGTCTCTGGTCTTCTCTAGGTTGTAGGTGGTGGACTTCTCTGGATCCAACTACACCCCAGTAATTGTCCTTGTCTGAGTGTCTGATTGTTCTTGTCTGAGTGTCTGTTTTCTGCAAAAGCAATGGGGGAAAGCCTGAGTTCACAGAAGACACCCTTGGGTTGTCTCCTGCGACATTTCAAAGAAGGGTTTGTAGAAGGAGCTGACTATGGCATAAAGTTTTCTCCAGGCAGACTAAAAACATTCTGTAAAGTTGAGTGGCTGTCTTTTGATGTAAACTAGTCTCCGGAGGGTTCTTTTGACAGGGGTTTAGTGAGGAATGTTTGGAAGATTGTTACGGGAGACCCAGGACATCTTGATCAGTTTCTCTACATCAGTCAATGGTTAAACCTTGTTCAGACACCTCCTCCTTGGCTCCGCCTGTGTGCCCTTTCTCTAGGGGCGCGAGTCTTAGTTGTGGGCCTCCCGAAACATGCAGCAACTGAATCTCCAAGACGGCCCAGTCCCTCAGTCCTCCAATCTCCACCGGAGGACAGTGACCTTCCCCCCGCCCTATAATCCAGGACAACAG
>NW_024340418.1:0-7742 GCF_902729225.1 Pteropus medius | reverse complement strand
CTTTGCGATCACCCCTTTGAGCCTTTCATTTCTTCATTTGGAATGCGTACACGGGGACCATTACGACGATCCCAGGCAGAAAGGCTAGGGAGAGGGAGGTGCCTGCTTCCGTCCTGAAGTCTGAATTCCCATGCGGAAAGCAGGAAGGAGCAGAGGCTTTAGGAAGGAGCCCCTGGGCCTCTGGGATGAAAAGAGATCATGCTGAATTGTGGCTCTGGAACGCCCGGGGTCCACACTCCGGGGAGGTGGAGGTGCTAGGAGCGGCCTGTCTTCTCCGGTAGACCAGGGGTCCACACAGGTTTCCTTCGAAAATCCACCATATACATATATATGCATATAGATGAACATATATATGCATATATATGTATATGGTAGATCTGGCAAAAAGCTCTCTCCTGATGTCCATTTTGAGCCGGAACTGCAGACTTCCGAGATACGGCTCACTTGCGGCAAATTCAAGGCCCTCCCGGCCCCTCGGGGCTCTGAGGGCGATGCTCGGTCGTCTGCGGCTACCGGGATACAGAAGTTGCAGAAGTACTCACTGACACTTTGAGCCCCTAGAGGTACAAAGGGCGTCTCATTCCTCTCTGTATCCTCAGGGTGCAGAGCTCAAGGCCACCCACAGACAGCGTACCCAGGGATGGTTTGGCCCCTCCGTCCCTGGCGGCCGTCACCCGCTGGAAAGAGCTCAGTTGGAGGACAGTGCAGACAGCGGTGGGTCTGATTTCAGCCTCCGTGCCTTATGAGCTTTGCGATCACCCCTTTGAGCCTTTCATTTCTTCATTTGGAATGCGTACACGGGGACCATTACGACCATCCCAGGCAGAAAGGCGAGGGAGAGGGAGGTGCCTGCTTCCGTCTTGAAGTCTGAATTCCTATGCGGAAAGCAGGAAGGAGCAGAGGTTTTAGGAAGGAGCCCCGGGGCCTCTGGGATGAAAAGAGATCATGCTGAATTGTGGCTCTGGAACGCCCGGGGTCCACACTCCGGGGAGGTGGAGGTGCCAGGAGCGGCCTGTCTTCTCCGGTAGACCAGGGGTCCACACAGGTTTCCTTCGAAAATCCACCATATACATATATATGCATATAGATGAACATATATATGCATATATATGTATATGGTAGATCTGGCAAAAAGCTCTCTCCTGATGTCCATTTTGACCCGGAACTGCAGACTTCCGAGATACGGCTCACTTGCGGCAAATTCAAGGCCCTCCCGGCGCCTCGGGGCTCTGAGGTCGATGCTCGGTAATCTGCGGCGACTGGGGTACAGAAGTTGCAGAAGCACTCACTGACACTTTGAGCCCCTAGAGGTACAAACGGCGTCTCATTCCTCTCTGTATCCTCAGGGTTCAGAGCTCAAGGCCACCCACAGACAGCGTACCAGGGATGCTTTGGCGCCTCCGTCCCTGGTGGCCGTCACCCGCTTGAAAGAGGTAAGTTGGGGAACACTGCAGACAGCTGTGGGTCTGATTTCAGCCTCTGTGCCTTATGAGCTTTGCGATCACCCCTTTGAGCCTTTCATTTCTTCATTTTGAATGCGTACACGGGGACCATTACGACGATCCCAGGCAGAAAGGCGAGGGAGAGGGAGGTGCCTGCTTCCGTCCTGAAGTCTGAATTCCCATGCGTGAAAGTAGGAAGGAGCAGGGCTTTTAGGAAGGAGCCCCGGGCCTCTGGGATGAAAGAGATCATGCTGGACCAGGCTCTGAACTCGTGGGTCCACACTGGGAGGTGGAGGTGCTAGGAGCTGCCTGCCTTCCTCCGTGGTAGACCAGGGGTCCACAGCAGGTTTCTTCGAAATTCACCATATACATATATATGGATGAACATATATATGCATATATATGTACATGGTAGTGTGATCTTGGCAAAAAGCACTCTACTGACGTCCATTTTGAGCCGAACTGCAGACTTCCGAGATACGGCTCACTTGCGGCAAATTCACGGCCCTCCCGGCGCCTCGGGGCTCTGAGGGCGATGCTCGGTCGTCTGCGGCTACTGTGGTACAGAAGTTGCAGAAGCACTCACTGACACTTTGAGCCCCTAGAGGTACAAACGGCGTCTCGTTCCTCTCTGTATCCTCAGGGTGCAGAGCTCAAGGCCACACACAGACAGCGTACCCAGGGATGGTTTGGCCCCTCCGTCCCTGGCGGCCGTCACCCGCTGGAAAGAGCTCAGTTGGAGGACACTGCAGACAGCGGTGGGTCTGATTTCGGCCTCCGTGCCTTATGAGCTTTGCGATCACCCCTTTGAGCCTTTCATTTCTTCATTTGGAATGCGTACACGGGGACCATTACGACGATCCCAGGCAGAAAGGCGAGGGAGAGGGAGGTGCCTGCTTCCGTCCTGAAGTCTGAATTCCCATGTGGAAAGCAGGAAGGAGCAGAGGCTTTAGGAAGGAGCCCCGGGGCCTCTGGGATGAAAAGAGATCATGCTGAATTGTGGCTCTGGAACGCCCGGGGTCCACACTCCGGGAGGTGGAGGTGCTAGGAGCGGCCTGTCTTCTCCGGTAGACCAGGGGTCCACACAGGTTTCCTTCGAAAATCCACCATATACATATATATGCATATAGATGAACATATATATGCATATATATGTATATGGTAGATCTGGCAAAAGCTCTCTCCTGACGTCCATTTTGAGCCGGAACTGCAGACTTCCGAGATACGGCTCACTTGCGGCAAATTCACGGCCCTCCCGGCGCCTCGGGGCTCTGAGGGCCATGCTCGGTCGTCTGCGGCTACTGGGGTACAGAAGTTGCAGAAGCACTCACTGACACTTTGAGCCCCTAGAGGTACAAACCGCGTCTCATTCCTCTCTGTATCCTCAGGGTTCAGAGCACAAGGCCACCCACAGACAGCGTACCAGGGATGCTTTGGCGCCTCCGTCCCTGGTGGCCGTCATCCCCTTGAAAGAGGTAAGTTGGGGAACACTGCAGACAGCTGTGGGTCTGATTTCAGCCTCCGTGCCTTATGAGATTTGCGATCACCCCTTTGAGCCTTTCATTTCTTCATGCAGCATCTTTAGTCATGCATATCGGGACCATTAATGACGGACCCAGGCAGAAAGGAGAGGGCGAGGGAGGTGTCTGCTTCCGTCCTGAAGTCTGATTTCCACTGCGGAAAGCGGGAAGGAGCCGAGGCCTTAGGAAGGAGCCCCGGGGCCTCTGGGATGAAAAGAGATCATGCTGAATTGTGGCGCTGGAACGCCCGGGGTCCACACTCCGGGGAGGTGGAGGTGCTAGGAGCGGCCTGTCTTCTCCGGTAGACCAGGGGTCCACACAGGTTTCCTTCGAAAATCCACCATGTACATATATATGCATATAGATGAACATATATATGCATATATATGTATATGGTAGATGTGGCAAAAAGCTCTCTCCTGACGTCCATTTTGAGCCGGAACTGCAGACTTCCGAGATACGGCTCACTTGCGGCAAATTCACGGCCGTCCCGGCGCCTCAGGGCTCTGAGGGCGATGCTCGGTCGTCTGCGGCTACTGGGGTACAGAAGTTGCAGAAGCACTCACTGACACTTTGAGCCCCTAGAGGTACAAACGGCGTCTCGTTCCTCTCTGTATCCTCAGGGTGCAGAGCTCAAGGCCACCCACAGACAGCGTACCCAGGGATGGTTTGGCCCCTCCGTCCCTGGCGGCCGTCACCCGCTGGAAAGAGCTCAGTTGGAGGACACTGCAGACAGCGGTGGGTCTGATTTCGGCCTCCGTGCCTTATGAGCTTTGCGATCACCCCTTGAGCCTTTCATTTCTTCATTTGGAATGCGTACACGGGGACCATTACGACCATCCCAGGCAGAAAGGCGAGGGAGAGGGAGGTGCCTGCTTCCGTCCTGAAGTCTGAATTCCCATGCGGAAAGCAGGAAGGAGCAGAGGCTTTAGGAAGGAGCCCCGGGGCCTCTGGGATGAAAAGAGATCATGCTGAATTGTGGCTCTGGAACGCCCGGGGTCCACACTCCGGGGAGGTGGAGGTGCTAGGAGCGGCCTGTCTTCTCCGGTAGACCAGGGGTCCACACAGGTTTCCTTCGAAAATCCACCATATACATATATATGCATATAGATGAACATATATATGCATATATATGTATATGGTAGATCTGGCAAAAAGCTCTCTCCTGACGTCCATTTTGAGCCGGAACTGCAGACTTCCGAGATACGGCTCACTTGCGGCAAATTCACGGCCCTCCCGGCGCCTCGGGGCTCTGAGGGCCATGCTCGGTCGTCTGCGGCTACTGGGGTACAGAAGTTGCAGAAGCACTCACTGACACTTTGAGCCCCTAGAGGTACAAACGGCGTCTCATTCCTCTCTGTATCCTCAGGGTGCAGAGCTCAAGGCCACCCACAGACAGCGTACCAGGGATGCTTTGGCCCCTCCGTCCCTGGCGGCCGTCACCCGCTTGAAAGAGGTAAGTTGGGGGACACTGCAGACAGCGGTGGGCTGATTTCGGCCTCCGTGCCTTATGAGCTTTGCGATCACCCCTTTGATCCTTTCATTTCTTCATTTGGAATGCGTACACGGGGACCATTACGACGATCCAGGCAGAAAGGCGAGGGCGAGGGAGGTGCCTGCTTCCGTCCTGAAGTCTGAATTCCCATGCGGAAAGCAGGAAGGAGCAGAGGCTTTAGGAAGGAGCCCCGGGGCCTCTGGGATGAAAAGAGATCATGCTGAATTGTGGCTCTGGAACGCCCGGGGTCCACACTCCGGGGAGGTGGAGGTGCTAGGAGCGGCCTGTCTTCTCCGGTAGACCAGGGGTCCACACAGGTTTCCTTCGAAAATCCACCATATACATATATATGCATATAGATGAACATATATATGCATATATATGTATATGGTAGATCTGGCAAAAAGCTCTCTCCTGACGTCCATTTTGAGCCGGAACTGCAGACTTCCGAGATACGGCTCACTTGCGGCAAATTCACGGCCCTCCCGGCGCCTCGGGGCTCTGAGGGCGATGCTCGGTCGTCTGCGGCTACTGGGGTACAGAAGTTGCAGAAGCACTCACTGACACTTTGAGCCCCTAGAGGTACAAACGGCGTCTCGTTCCTCTCTGTATCCTCAGGGTGCAGAGCTCAAGGCCACCCACAGACAGCGTACCAGGGATGCTTTGGCCCCTCCGTCCCTGGCGGCCGTCACCCGCTGGAAAGAGCTCAGTTGGAGGACACTGCAGACAGCGGTGGGTCTGATTTCGGCCTCCGTGCCTTATGAGCTTTGCGATCACCCCTTTGAGCCTTTCATTTCTTCATTTGGAATGCGTACACGGGGACCATTACGACCATCCCAGGCAGAAAGGCGAGGGAGAGGGAGGTGCCTGCTTCCGTCCTGAAGTCTGAATTCCCATGCGGAAAGCAGGAAGGAGCAGAGGCTTTAGGAAGGAGCCCCGGGGCCTCTGGGATGAAAAGAGATCATGCTGAATTGTGGCTCTGGAACGCCCGGGGTCCACACTCCGGGGAGGTGGAGGTGCTAGGAGCGGCCTGTCTTCTCCGGTAGACCAGGGGTCCACACAGGTTTCCTTCGAAAATCCACCATATACATATATATGCATATAGATGAACATATATATGCATATATATGTATATGGTAGATCTGGCAAAAAGCTCTCTCCTGACGTCCATTTTGAGCCGGAACTGCAGACTTCCGAGATACGGCTCACTTGCGGCAAATTCACGGCCCTCCCGGCGCCTCGGGGCTCTGAGGGCGATGCTCGGTCGTCTGCGGCTACTGGGGTACAGAAGTTGCAGAAGCACTCACTGACACTTTGAGCCCCTAGAGGTACAAACGGCGTCTCATTCCTCTCTGTATCCTCAGGGTGCAGAGCTCAAGGCCACCCACAGACAGCGTACCCAGGGATGGTTTGGCCCCTCCGTCCCTGGCGGCCGTCACCCGCTGGAAAGAGCTCAGTTGGAGGACACTGCAGACAGCGGTGGGTCTGATTTCGGCCTCCGTGCCTTATGAGCTTTGCGATCACCCCTTTGAGCCTTTCATTTCTTCATTTGGAATGCGTACACGGGGACCATTACGACCATCCCAGGCAGAAAGGCGAGGGAGAGGGAGGTGCCTGCTTCCGTCTTGAAGTCTGAATTCCCATGCGGAAAGCAGGAAGGAGCAGAGGTTTTAGGAAGGAGCCCCGGGGCCTCTGGGATGAAAAGAGATCATGCTGAATTGTGGCTCTGGAACGCCCGGGGTCCACACTCCGGGGAGGTGGAGGTGCTAGGAGCGGCCTGTCTTCTCCGGTAGACCAGGGGTCCACACAGGTTTCCTTCGAAAATCCACCATATACATATATATGCATATAGATGAACATATATATGCATATATATGTATATGGTAGATCTGGCAAAAAGCTCTCTCCTGACGTCCATTTTGAGCCGGAACTGCAGACTTCCGAGATACGGCTCACTTGCGGCAAATTCACGGCCCTCCCGGCGCCTCGGGGCTCTGAGGGCGATGCTCGGTCGTCTGCGGCTACTGGGGTACAGAAGTTGCAGAAGCACTCACTGACACTTTGAGCCCCTAGAGGTACAAACGGCGTCTCATTCCTCTCTGTATCCTCAGGGTGCAGAGCTCAAGGCCACCCACAGACAGCGTACCCAGGGATGGTTTGGCCCCTCCGTCCCTGGCGGCCGTCACCCGCTGGAAAGAGCTCAGTTGGAGGACACTGCAGACAGCGGTGGGTCTGATTTCGGCCTCCGTGCCTTATGAGCTTTGCGATCACCCCTTTGAGCCTTTCATTTCTTCATTTGGAATGCGTACACGGGGACCATTACGACCATCCCAGGCAGAAAGGCGAGGGAGAGGGAGGTGCCTGCTTCCGTCCTGAAGTCTGAATTCCCATGCGGAAAGCAGGAAGGAGCAGAGGCTTTAGGAAGGAGCCCCGGGGCCTCTGGGATGAAAAGAGATCATGCTGAATTGTGGCTCTGGAACGCCCGGGGTCCACACTCCGGGGAGGTGGAGGTGCTAGGAGCGGCCTGTCTTCTCCGGTAGACCAGGGGTCCACACAGGTTTCCTTCGAAAATCCACCATATACATATATATGCATATAGATGAACATATATATGCATATATATGTATATGGTAGATCTGGCAAAAAGCTCTCTCCTGACGTCCATTTTGAGCCGGAACTGCAGACTTCCGAGATACGGCTCACTTGCGGCAAATTCAAGGCCCTCCCGGCGCCTCTGGGCTCTGAGGGCCATGCTCGGTCGTCTGCGGCTACTGGGGTACAGAAGTTGCAGAAGCACTCACTGACACTTTGAGCCCCTAGAGGTACAAACGGCGTCTCGTTCCTCTCTGTATCCTCAGGGTGCAGAGCGCAAGGCCACCCACAGACAGCGTACCAGGGATGCTTTGGCCCCTCCGTCCCTGGCGGCCGTCACCCGCTGGAAAGAGCTCAGTTGGAGGACACTGCAGACAGCGGTGGGTCTCATTTCGGCCTCCGTGCCTTATGAGCTTTGCGATCACCCCTTTGAGCCTTTCATTTCTTCATTTGGAATGTGTACACGGGGACCATTACGACCATCCCAGGCAGAAAGGCGAGGGAGAGGGAGGTGCCTGCTTCCGTCCTGAAGTCTGAATTCCCATGCGGAAAGCAGGAAGGAGCAGAGGCTTTAGGAAGGAGCCCCCGGGCCTCTGGGATGAAAAGAGATCATGCTGATTTGTGGCTCTGGAACGCCCGGGGTCCACACCGGGAGGTGGAGGTGCTAGGAGCTGCTTGTCTCCTGCAGACCCA
>NW_024340417.1:0-539 GCF_902729225.1 Pteropus medius | reverse complement strand
TCATAAAAAAATGCATTTGTTATTCCTCTCAAAAATTATTTGAGAGGAAGAGAAGATAGTTTCCTTTTGGTCTAAGAACAGTAGATGTTTAGCAGAAATGAAACCATTTTCCCTTTTCCTAACTTTGTAAGAAGATCCGTGCAACCTGAATTCAGTCTATGAGACAAAAAATCTCATTGACATTTATAATTCTGGTGCTTTTATTACAAATTTTATAAAAATAAAATTTTTATCAGTCTTTTAAAAATAAAAGTTTATCAGTTGACTAATTTATCAGTCAACACAGCCTACTGCTCATATCAAAATCTTTATTTTCAGATGATCATCCAGCTTGATTTTTCAGTCTGTTTCTTCAGGGTTTACATGCTTACTGCATTTCAATACCTGCCTTTATATGCATCATTGGAGAATGTTAATTCTTCTTCCACTATGTTTATAGATTATTTATCTCAGGATTACCTCGTAATTGATTTTCCTATCTCTAGTTTCTTCCTTATTCAATTCTATTCCCCACACTTGTTGTCAAAAATGATCAAAGG
>NW_024340416.1:0-584 GCF_902729225.1 Pteropus medius | reverse complement strand
GCTATTGTTAGTGTATAATTTAGTTTTATGTTTAGAATTAAATTTAGGATTAGCTTTAATTTTATGGTTAGGATTCGGGTTATCCTAAGTGTTACGGTTAGGTTTAGAATTAGGGCAACATTTAACTTCAGTTTTAGTGTTAGATTCACGGTTAGGGTTAATGTTAGGGTTAAGGTTATGGTTAGGGTTAGTTTTAGAGTTAAAATTAGGATTAGTGTTAGGTTTAGGGTAAGGGGTTAGGGTTAGGGTTATTGTTAGTTTAAAATTTATGTAAGAGTTATTGTTAAAATTAGGGTTAGAATTTGCTTTAGGATTAGCATTAGTTTTAGGATTAGGATCAGGTTTATGGTTAAGGTAACAGTTAGGGTAAGAGGTTAGAGTTAGGATTAGTGTTAGGGTGAGAGATAGGTTTAGGGTCATGGTTAGGATTAGGTTTAGGTTAGGATTAGAGTTAGGGTTAGTGTTAGGTTTAGAGTTAACCTTATAGTTAGTTTACAGTTAAGTTAGATTTAGCGTTAGGCTCACGATAAGTGGTTAGGGTTAGGGTTTGGGTTAGGATTAGGGTTAGGGGTTGGGGTTAGGGT
>NW_024340415.1:0-436 GCF_902729225.1 Pteropus medius | reverse complement strand
GGGGAGATGCTTATTTATCAGAAAGCTTGTCATTTCCAACTTAGTATACATCGAAATTCACTTCTGAGAAGAAAGAAAAGATTATGTAAATAATGTCTAACAATATTGAGCACTTACCAGGATTTGTTTAACTGGATTGAGATATATCTATAGATATAGATATAGATATAGATATAGATATAGATATAGATATAGATATAGATATAGATATAGATATATAGATATATAGATATATATCTCAATCCAGCTAAAGCTCACAACCACCCAGTGGGATAATTTGCTATTATTTAGACCCCATCTTACAGATGAGAAAATTAAGGCAGAGAGAGGCTCAGAAACTGCCAAGATCACACAGCTAGTAAGTAGGAAAGTTGGGCTTCGAATGCAGGCAGTGTGACCCCACAATCCGTGTTTCCAACCTCTCAGCCAGTCTGCC
>NW_024340414.1:0-5386 GCF_902729225.1 Pteropus medius | reverse complement strand
TTTGAGCCAGAATCGCAGACTTCCGAGGAAAGGCTCACTTGCGGCAAATGCACAGCCCTCCCGGGGCCTTGGGGCTCTGTGGGCGATGCTCGGTCATCTGCGGGGACTGGGGTACCGAAGTTGGAGGAGCACTCACTGACACTTTGAGCTCCTACAGGTACAAACTACGTCCCATTCGTCTCTGTATGCTCTTGCAGGGTTCAGGGCCACCCACAGACAGCGTACCCAGGGATGCTTTGGCCCCTGCGTCCATGGCGGCCGTCACCCGCTGGAAAGAGTTCAGTTGGGAGACACAGCAGACAGCTGTGGGTCTGAATTCGGCCTCCGTGCCTTAGGAGCTTTGCGATCAGCTCTTTGAGCCTTTCATTTCTTCATTTTGAATGCGTCCCGAGGGACCATTACGACCATCCCAGGCAGAAAGATGAGGGAGAGGGACGAGTCTGCTTCTGTCCTGAAGTCTGATTTCCACTGCGGAAAGCGGGAAGGAGCCGTGCCTGAGGAAGGAGCCCCGGGGCCTCCGGGATGAAAAGAGATCATGCTGAATTGTGGCTCTGGAACGCCTGGTGTCCACACTGCGCGGAGGTTGAAGTGCTAGGAGCGGCCTGTCTTCCGTGGTAGACCAGGGGTCCACGCATGTTTCCTTCGAAAATCCACCATATACATGTATATGCATATAGATGAATATATATATGCATATACATGTATATGGTAGCTTTGGCGAAAAGCTCTCTGGTAACGTCCATTTTGAGCCAGAATCGCAGACTTCCGAGAAAAGGCTCACTTGCGGCAAATGCACAGCCCTCCCGGGTCTTGGGGCTCTATGGGCCATGCCCGGTCATCTGCGGGTACTGGGGTGGCGAAGTTGGAGGAGCACTCACTGACACTTTGAGCTCCTAGAGGTACAAACTACGTGTCATTCGTCTCTGCATCCTCTTGCAGGGGTCAGGGCCGCCCACGGACACCGTACCCGGGGATGCTTTGGCCCCTCCGTCCATGGCGGCCGTCACCCGCTGGAAAGAGTTCAGTTGGGAGACACTGCAGACAGTTGTGGGTCTGAATTCGGCCTCCGTGCCTTAGGAGCTTTGCGATCAGCTCTTTGAGCCTTTCATTTCTTCATTTTGAATGCGTCCACGGGGACCATTACGACCATCCTAGGCTGAAAGGTGAGGGAGAGGGAGGTGTCTGCTTCCGTCCTGAAGTCTGATTTCCACTGCGGAAAGCGGGAAGGAGCCGAGGCCTGAGGAAGGAGCCCCGGGGCCTCTGGGATGAAAAGAGATCATGCTGAATTGTGGCTCTGGAACGCCCGGTGTCCACACTGCGGGAGGTGGAGGTGCTAGGAGCGGCCTGTCTTCTGTGGTAGACCAGGGGTCCACGCAAGTTTCCTTCGAAAATCCACCATATACATATATATGCATATAGATGAACATATATATGCATATATATGTACATGGTAGCTTTGGCAAAAAGCTCTCTGGTGACGTCCATTTTGAGCCAGAATCGCAGACTTCCGAGAAAAGGCTCACTTGCGGCAAATGCACAGCCCTCCTGGGGCCTTGGGGCTCTGTGGGCCATGCCCGGTCATCTGCGGGTACTGGGGTGGCGAAGTTGGAGGAGCACTCACTGACACTTTGAGCTCCTAGAGGTACAAACTACGTGTCATTCGTCTCTGCATCCTCTTGCAGGGTTCTGGGCTGCCCACAGACAGCGTACCCTGGGATGCTTTGGCCCCTCCGTCCATGGCGGCCGTCACCCGCTGGAAAGAGTTCAGTTGGGAGACACTGCAGACAGCTGTGGGTCTGAATTCGGCCTCCGTGCCTTAGGAGCTTTGCGATCAGCTCTTTGAGCCTTTCATTTCTTCATTTTGAATGCGTCCAGGGGACCATTACGACCATCCCAGGCAGAAAGGTGAGGGAGAGGGAGGTGTCTGCTTCCGTCCTGAAGTCTGATTTGCAATGCGGAAAGCAGGAAGGAGCAGAGGCCTTAGAAGGAGCCCCGGGGCCTCTGGGATGAAAAGAGATCATGCTGAATTGTGGCTCTGGAACGCCCGGTGTCCCCACTGCGGGGAGGTGGAGGTGCTAGGAGCGGCCTGTCTTCTGTGGTAGACCAGGGGTCCACGAAGTTTTCCTTCGAAAATCCATCATATACATATATATGCATATAGATGAACATGTATATGCATATATATGTATATGGTAGCTTTGGCAAAAAGCTCTCTGGTGACGTCCATTTTGAGCCAGAATCGCAGACTTCCGAGAAAAGGCTCACTTGCGGCAAATGCACAGCCCTCCCGGGGCCTTGGGGCTCTGTGGGCTATGCCCGGTCATCTGCGGGTACTCGGGTGGCGAAGTTAGAGGAGTACTCACTGACACTTTTAGCTCCTAGAGGTACAAACTACGTGTCATTCGTCTCTGCATCCTGTTGCAGGGGTCAGGGCCGCCCACAGACAGCGTACCCAGGGATGCTTTGGCCCTCCGTCCATGGCGGCCGTCACCCGCTGGAAAGAGTTCAGTTGGGAGACACTGCAGACAGCTGTGGGTCTGAATTCGGCCTCCGTGCCTCAGGAGCTTTGCGATCAGCTCTTTGAGCCTTTCATTTCTTCATTTTGAATGCGTCCCTGGGGACCATTACGACCATCCCAGGCTGAAAGGTGAGGGAGAGGGAGGTGTCTGCTTCCGTCCTGAAGTCTGATTTCCACTGCGGAAAGCGGAAGGAGCCGTGCCTGAGGAAGGAGCCCCGGGGCCTCCGGGATGAAAAGAGATCATGCAGAATTGTGGCTCTGGAACGCCCGGTGTCCACACTGCGGGGAGGTGGAGGTGCCAGGAGCGGCCTGTCTTCTGTGGTAGAGCAGGGGTCCACGCAGGTTTCCTTCGAAAATCCACCATATACATATATATGCATATAGATGAACATATATATGCATATATATGTATATGGTAGCTTTGGCAAAAAGCTCTCTGGTGACGTCCATTTTGAGCCAGAATCGCAGACTTCCGAGAAAAGGCTCACTTGCGGCAAATGCACAGCCCTCCCGGGCCCTTGGGGCTCTGTGGGCGATGCTCGGTCATCTGCGGGTACTGGGGTAGCGAAGTTGGAGGAGCACTCACTGACACTTTGAGCTCCTAGAGGTACAAACTACGTCTCATTCGTCTCTGTATCCTCCTGCAGGGTTCAGGGCCACCCACAGACACCGTACCCAGGGAGGCTTTGGCCCCTCCGTCCATGGCGGGCGTCCCCCGCTGGAAAGAGTTCAGTTGGGAGACACTGCAGACAGCTGTGTGTCTGAATTCGGCCTCCGTGCCTCAGGAGCTTTGCGATCAGCTCTCTGAGCATTTCATTTTTTCATTTTGAATGCGTCCACGGGGACCATTACGACCATCCCAGGCAGAAAGGTGAGGGAGAGGGAGGTGTCTGCTTCCGTCCTGAAGTCTGATTTCCACTGCGGAAAGCGGGAAGGAGCCGTGCCTGAGGAAGGAGCCCCAGGGCCTCCGGGATGAAAAGAGATCATGCTGAATTGTGGCTCTGGAACGCCCGGTGTCCACACTGCGGGGAGGTGGAGGTGCGAGGAGCGGCCTGTCTTCTGTGGTAGAGCAGGGGTCCAGGCAGGTTTCCTTCGAAAATCCACCATATACACATATATGCATATAGATGAACATATATATGCATATATATGTATATGGTAGCTTTGGCAAAAAGCTCTCTGGTGACGTCCATTTGGAGCCAGAATCGCAGACTTCCGAGAAAAGGCTCACTTGCGGCAAATGCACAGCCCTCCCGGGGCCTTGGGGCTCTGTGGGCCATGCCCGGTGATCTGCGGGTACTGGGGTGGCGAAGTTGGAGGAGCACTCACTGACACTTTGAGCTCCTAGAGGTACAAACTACGTGTCATTCGTCTCTGCATCCTCTTGCAGGGCTCAGGGCAGCCCACAGACAGCGTACCCAGGGATGCTTTGGCCCTCCGTCATGGCGGCCGTCACCCGCTGGAAACAGTTCAGTTGGAAGACACTGCAGACAGCTGTGGGTCTGAATTCGGCCTCCGTGCCTTAGGAGCTTTGCGATCAGCTCTTTGAGCCTTTCATTTCTTCATTTTGAATGCGTCCACGGGGACCATTACGACCATCTCAGGCAGAAAGATGAGGGAGAGGGAGGTGTCTGCTTCCGTCCTGATGTCTGATTTCCACTGCGGAAAGCGGGAAGGAGCCGAGGCCTTAGGAAGGAGCCCCGGGGCCTCTGGGATGAAAAGAGATCATGCTGAATTGTGACTCTGGAACGCCCGGTGTCCACACTGCGGGGAAGTGGAGGTGCTCGGAGCGGCCTGTCTTCTGCGGTAGACCAGGGGTCCACGCAGGTTTCCTTCGAAAATCACCATATACATATATATGCATATAGATGAACATATATATGCATATATATGTATATGGTAGCTTTGGCAAAAAGCTCTCTGGTGACGCCCATTTCGAGCCAGAATCGCAGACTTCCGAGAAAAGGCTCACTTGCGGCAAATGCACAGCCCTCCCGGGGCCTTGGGGCTCTGTGGGCCATGCCCGGTCATCTGCTGGTACTGGGGTGGCGAAGTTGGAGGAGCACTCACTGTCACTTTGAGCTCCTAGAGGTACAAACTACGTGTCATTCGTCTCTGCATCCTCTTGCAGGGGTCAGGGCCGCCCACAGACAGCGTACCCGGGGATGCTTTGGCCCTCCGTCATGGCGGCCGTCACACGCTGGAAAGAGTTCAGTTGGGAGACACTGCAGACAGCTGTGGGTCTGAATTCGGCCTCCGTGCCTTAGGAGCTTTGCGATCAGCTCTTTAAGCCTTTCATTTCTTCATTTTGAATGCGTCCCCGGGGACCATTACGACCATCCCTGGCAGAAAGGTGAGGGAGAGGGAGGTGTCTGCTTCCGTCCTTAAGTCTGATTTCCACTGCGGAAAGCGGGAAGGAGCCGTGCCTGAGGAAGGAGCCCCGGGGCCTCTGGGATGAAAAGAGATCATGCTGAATTGTGGCTCTGGAACGCCCGGTGTCCACACTGTGGGAGGTGGAGGTGCTAGGAGCGGCCTGTCTTCTGTGGTAGACCAGGGGTCCACGCAGGTTTCCTTCGAAAATCCACCATATACATATATATGCATATAGATGAATATATATGCATATATATGTATATGGTAGCTTTGGCGAAAAGCTCTCTGGTGACGTCCATTTTGAGCCAGAATCGCAGACTTCCGAGAAAAGGCTCACTTGCGGCAAATGCACAGCCCTCCCGGGGCCTTGGGGCTCTGTGGGCCATGCCCGGTCATCTGCGGGTACTGGGTGGCGAAGTTGGAGGAGCACTCACTGACACTTTGAGCTCCTAGAGGTACAAACTACGTGTCATTCATCTCTGCATCCTCTTGCAG
>NW_024340413.1:0-647 GCF_902729225.1 Pteropus medius | reverse complement strand
CCCACCCTCCCACCTCGTCCCAGATTCCCTCAGTTCTTTTTCTGCAGCGTCCCAGCTCCTCTGTCATTGCCGTGGCTGAGGCCTTCATGGCCTCTCACTTGAATGACAGTACAGACTTCCTATCCTGACTCTGGTCCTCTCTTCCACCCCTCACTCATCTGCCACATGCAGCACAGTGATCTTCCCAGAATTCAAATCTGGCAGTTTCTTTCTAGTTTGTTTGTTTTTTTTTTTAAACTTTAATGAAAATTTTTCATTGCCTTTAGGGTAAAGTACAGTTATTCACTTGGCATCCTAGGCTTTCCATGATGGTAATTCCAAGCCAAATTCTGGTCCTTATGAATCTATTCTAAGCAGAACTCTGGTTTATTAATCTCTCCAGTCCGAAGGGCCCAGCCCAGAGCCTGGCACACAGTGTGGACTCATAAAAGCTCGCAGAATTACATTGTAATGACTTTTTACACAGACTTAATCGAGCACCCTTCCTCAGGACCCTCTCAATCCCCTTTTCACCCATTTTACCATCTCTCAGCGCTCAGGGGCCGAGACCCCACCCCTTCTCCATTGTCCCCTTGGTTTTGAGGTTGGACAAAGCCAGTTTATAATAGAGTTTTACCATCGGCTCTGTGCATGATCTTTAGCCTGTC
>NW_024340412.1:0-967 GCF_902729225.1 Pteropus medius | reverse complement strand
TAACAAATTAGCCTTTGAGATTGTGGAGGCTTGGTAAATCCAAAATCTGCCAGTAGGCCAGCAGGCAGGATACCCAAAGAAGAAGTTGTGGCTTGAGTCCAAGATCAGTCTTTGTTCTATTTAGTCCTTCAACAGATTGCATGAGGCCACCTATATTATGGAGGCTAATTTGCTTTACTCAAAGTCTACCAATTTAAATGCTAATCCACTTGAAAAACACCTTCACAGAAACATACAGAATAATGTTTGACCAAATATCTGGGCACTATAGCCCAGCCAAGTTGACACGTAAAAGTAACTATCGCAGTATCACATGTATTATTTTATGCAATCTTTACAACACAAAGTGAACTCCATTCTTTTAACATTTCTATTTTATAAACAGAAAGCCTAGGCCCAGAGAGCTTACATGAGTTCCAAAGGCCACACAGTGAGCTGGTGTCCAATATGTCTGGTACCAGGGTTGCTACTCTTAGCAGTTATGCTCCACAGCCTTGGGGTGAGTGGGTGTCATGGACCCATATTGGGTATCCATAATGTGGTCTGGGAACTACATCACAGGATGTCATAATCACCAAAGTACAGAGCTGAAAGGACCATAGAAATCATCTAGTACAATTATTCAAGCTATATATGGGAAACCTGGGGCTCAGAGAAGAAAGAAATTTGAGCAAAGTAACAAGCTTCTTAGTGGTACTGACAGGCTTAACTTCATGTATTTGCTGAATGACTGATGAGATTGAATGGAGAAGTGACACTCCTTTGGTATCTGTAACAAATAACCATGTACTATACATCTCAACTGACATATATAAATGTATATTATATTATATATAGTGTACTTATATGTTATTTACATATAAAGCAGAAATTTCTGTGCAGTTGTTAATGTATTCTGGGTTATATTTATTCTTAAGCATTTTCATGTCCTGAGAGCAGATATTTAGAATATGTTTTTATAAAGAAC
>NW_024340411.1:0-4642 GCF_902729225.1 Pteropus medius | reverse complement strand
TATATGCATATATATGTACATCTATATGCATATATATGTATATGGTGGATTTTCGAAGGAAACCTGGCTGGACCCCTGGTCTACCAGAGAAGGCAGGCCGCTCCCAGCACCTCCACCTCCCTGGAGTGTGGACACCGGGCGTTCCAGAGCCACAATTCAGCAGGATCTCTTTTCATCCCAGAGGCCCCGGGGCTCCTTCCTAAGGCCTCTGCTCCTTCCTGCTTTCCGCATTGGAAATCAGACTTCAGGACGGAAGCAGACACCTCCCTCTCCCTCACCTTTCTGCCTGGGATGGTCGTAATGGTCCCCGTGGACGCATTCAAAATGAAGAAACGAAAGGCTCGAAGAGGTGATCGCAAAGCTCATAAGGCACGGAGGCGGAAATCAGACCCATAGCTGTCTGCAGTGTCCACCACTACCTCTTTCCAGCGGGTGACGGCCTCCAGGGACGGAGGGGCCAAAGCCTCCCTGGGTCCGCTGTCTGTGGGTGGCCTGGAGCTCTGCACGAGGATACAGAGAGGAATGAGACGCCGTTTGTACCTCTAGGGGCTCAAAGTGTCAGTGAGTGCTTCTGCAACCTCTGTACCCCAGTACCCGCAGACGACCGAGCACCGCCCTCAGAGCCCCGAGGCGCCGGGAGGGCCGTGAATTTGCCGCAAGTGAGCCGTATCTCGAAAGTCTGCAGTTCCGGCTCAAAATGGACGTCACAGAGAGCTTTTTGCCAGATCTACCATATACATATATATGCATATATATGTTCATCTATATGCATATATATGTATATGGTGGATTTTCGAAGGAAACCTGCCTGGACCCCTGCTCTACCACAGAAGACAGGCCGCTCCTCGCACCTCCACCTCCCCGCAGTGTGGACACCGGGCGTTCCAGAGCCACACCAGCATGATCTCTTTTCATCCCAGAGGCCCCGGGGCTCCTTCCTAAGGCCTCGGCTCCTTCCCGCTTTCCGCAGTGGAAATCAGACTTCAGGACGGAAGCAGACACCTCCTCTCCCTCACCTTTCTGCCTGGGATGGTCGTAATGGTCCCCGTGGACGCATTCAAAATGAAGAAATGAAAGGCTCGAAGAGGATCGCAAAGCTCATAAGGCCCGGAGGCCGAAATCAGACCCACAGCTGTCTGCAGTGTCCCCCAACTGACCTCTTTCCAGCGGGTGACGGCCTCCAGGGACGGAGGGGCCAAAGCTTCCCTGGGTCCGCTGTCTGTGGGTGGCCTGGAGCTCTGCACCACCCTGAGGATACAGAGAGCAATGACACGCCGTTTGTACCTCTAGGGGCTCAAAGTGTCAGTTAGTGCTTCTGCAACTTCTGTACCCCAGTACCCGCAGACGACCGAGCATCGCCCTCAGAGCCCCGAGGCGCCGGGAGGGCCGTGAATTTGCCGCAAGTGAGCCGTATCTCGGAAGTCTGCAGTTCCGCCTCAAAATGGACGTCAGTAGAGTGTTTTTTGCCAGAGCTTTCCTAGATATAGCTATATCTATATCTGTATCTGAATCTATAGATATCTCTATATCTCTATCTCTCTCTCTTTCTCTGTTTCTCTCTCTCTCTCTATCTACCTATCTATCTATGTATCTGTCTATTTCTATCACTTTCTCTCCCTCTCTCTCTCTCTCTCTCTATATATATATATATATATAAATATATATATACATATATATACTCACAGATTTGATTCCAGCACAGCCTCAGAGCCCCGAGGCGCCGGGAGGGCCGTGAATTTGCTGCAAGTGAGCCGTATCTCGGAAGTCTGCAGTTCCGGCTCAAAATGGACGTCACTAGAGAGCTTTTTGCCAGATCTACCATATACATATATATGCATATATATGTTCATCTATATGCATATATATGTATATGGTGGATTTTCGAAGGAAACCTGTGTGGACCCTGGTCTACCAGAGAAGACAGGCCGTTCCCAGCACCTCCACCTCCCCGGAGTGTGGACACCGGGCGTTCCAGAGCCACAATTCAGCATGATCTCTTTCATCCCAGAGGACCCGGGGCTCCTTCCTAAGGCCTCTGCTCCTTCCTGCTTTCCGCATTGGAAATCAGACTTCAGGACGGAAGCAGACACCTCCCTCTCCCTCACCTTTCTGCCTGGGATGGTCGTAATGGTCCCCGTGTACGCATTCAAAATGAAGAAATGAAAGGCTCAAAGAGGTGATCGCGAAGCTCAAGAGGCACGGAGGCCGAAATCAGACACACAGCTGTCTGCAGTGTCCCCCAACTGACCTCTTTCCAGCGGGTGACGGCCTCCAGGGACGGAGGGGCCAAAGCCTCCCTGGGTCCGCTGTCTGTGGGTGGCCTGGAGCTCTGCACCCTGAGGATACAGAGAGCAATGAGACACCGTTTGTACCTCTAGGGGCTCAAAGTGTCAGTGAGTGCTTCTGCAACTTCTGACCCCCAGTACCCGCAGACGACCGAGCATCGCCCTCAGAGCCCCGAGGCGCCGGGAGGGCCGTGAATTTGCCGCAAGTGAGCCGTATCTCGGAAGTCTGCAGTTCCGCCTCAAAATGGACGCCAGTAGAGTGCTTTTTGCCAGAGCTTTCCTAGATATAGCTATATCTATATCTGTATCTGAATCTATAGATATCTCTATATCTCTATCTCTCTCTCTTTCTCTGTTTCTCTCTCTCTCTCTCTCTATCTACCTATCTATCTATCTATGTATCTGTCTATTTCTCTCACACTTTATATATATATATATAGATATATATATACATATATATATATATATACATATATATACACGCAGACGACCGAGCACCGCCCTCAGAGCCCCGAGGCGCCGGGAGGGCCGTGAATTTGCCGCAAGTGAGCCGTATCTCGAAAGTCTGCAGTTCCGGCTCAAAATGGACGCCATTAGAGAGCTTTTTGCCAGATCTACCATATACATATATATGCATATATATGTTCATCTATATGCATATATATGTATATGGTGGATTTTCGAAGGAAACCTGTGTGGACCCTGGTCTACCAGAGAAGACAGGCCGCTCCCAGCACCTCCACCTCCCCGGAGTGTGGACACTGGGCCATACAGAGCCACAATTCAGCATGATCTCTTTTCATCCCAGAGGCCCCGGGGCTCCTTCCTAAGGCCTCTGCTCCTTCCTGCTTTCCCCATTGGAAATCAGACTTCAGGACGGAAGCAGACACCTCCCTCCGTCACCTTGCCTGGGATGGTCGTAATGGTCCCCGTGGACGCATTCAAAATGAAGAAATGAAAGGGTCTCGAAGAGGTGATCGTTAAAAGCTCATAAGGCCCGGAGGCCGAAATCAGACACACTGCTGTCTGCAGTGTCCCCCAACTGACCTCTTTCCAGCGGGTGACGGCCTCCAGGGACGGAGGGGCCAAAGCCTCCCTGGGTCCGCTGTCTGTGGGTGGCCTGGAGCTCTGCACCCTGAGGATACAGAGAGCAATGAGACGCCGCTTGTACCTCTAGGGGCTCAAAGTGTCAGTGAGTGCTTCTGCAACTTCTGAACCCCAGTACCCGCAGACGACCGAGCATCGCCCTCAGAGCCCCGAGGCGCCGGGAGGGCCGTGAATTTGCCGCAAGTGAGCCGTATCTCGGAAGTCTGCACTTCCGGCTCAAATGGACGTCTGTAGAGTGCTTTTTGCCAGAGCTTCCCTAGATATAGCTATATCTATATCTGTATCTGAAACTATAGATATCTCTATATCTCTATCTCTCTCTCTTTCTCTGTTTCTCTTTCTCTCTCTATCTACCTATCTATCTATGTATCTGCCTATTTCTATCACTCTTTCTCTCTCTCTCTCTCTCTCTATATATATATATATATATACATATATATATACATATATATACCCGCAGACGACCGAGCACCGCCCTCAGAGCCCCGAGGCGCCGTGAGGGCCGTGAATTTGCCGCAAGTGAGCCGTATCTCGAAAGTCTGCAGTTCCGGCTCAAAATGGACTTCATTAGAGAGCTTTTTGCCAGATCTACCATATACATATATATGCATATATGTTCATCTATATGCATATATATGTATATGGTGGATTTTCGAAGAAGGAAACCTGTGTGGACCCTGGTCTACCAGAGAAGACAGGCCGCTCCCAGCACCTCCACCTCCCCGGAGTGTGGACACTGGGCGACACAGAGCCACAATTCAGCATGATCTCTTTTCATCCCAGAGGCCCCGGGGCTCCTTCCTAAGGCCTCTGCTCCTTCCTGCTTTCCGCATTGGAAATCAGACTTCAGGACGGAAGCAGACACCTCCCTCTCCCCCACCTTTCTGCCTGGGATGGTCGTAATGGTCCCCGTGGACGCATTCAAATGAAGAAATGAAAGGCTCAAGAGGTGATCTAAAGCTCATAAGGCCCGAGGCCGAAATCAGACCCACAGCTGTCTGCAGTGTCCCCCACTGACCTCTTTCCAGCGGGTGACGGCCTCCAGGGACGGAGGGGCCAAAGCCTCCTGGGTCCGCTGTCTGTGGGTGGCCTGGAGCTCTGCACGAGGATACAGAGAGGAATGAGACGCCGTTTGTACCTCTAGGGGCTCAAAGTGTCAGTGAGTGCTTCTGCAACTTCTGTACCCCAGTACCCGCAGACGACCGAGCACCGCCCTCAGAGCTCCGAGGCGCCGCGAGGGCCGTGAATTT
>NW_024340410.1:0-505 GCF_902729225.1 Pteropus medius | reverse complement strand
TATTTCATGTCTTATTTTCTCCCAACCCTACCTCCCTAGACCTGGTTCTCATCATTTATGCCTAAATTAGTGCAATGATCTCCTAATGCTTCTCTCTGTCCCAATCTAGTAATAGACTAGTGATCTACTCCCATCATTCCAAGAGGCCACTTCTTCAGGTCACTATCTATTCAAAATCCTTCAGTGCTCTTATCCACTCTATATATTCTTGTATAGTCATCACTAAAACTCTCCATAATGTATCTTCATCCTTCTCAAATTCAAAAGCATTCCTGAACCGGGAATATGCCAGGTTGGTTAGCATCTCTGTGTCTTTGTAAACAGTGTTTGGCCTTATCTTAAAACCCAAGTCCAGTTTAAGATTTTCCTCTTTAGGAAGCATTTCACAATAATGCCATTCTTTCCTGAGCTCTGCCCCTCTGTAAAAGCCCAAGAAAAGTATGATTGTTCCCAGGCTTTTGAACACTTAGTTTTATTTTGTAACACATTCTAATAAATTACTTCT
>NW_024340409.1:0-382 GCF_902729225.1 Pteropus medius | reverse complement strand
AGGTGGCCCCGTCGCCCCCCGCCCGTGTGGTAGTGCTTCCCCGCCACCCTTGCCCCGGTGTCCCTGACACTCCGTAGCTTGGCATGTGCCGGCTTCGCCGGTCATTAAACTGGTCGGACACGTCTCAAGGCGTCTGTCTTCTTTGCACGGCCTCGTGCGTTCAGCACAGCGCTGCCCCGTGCGTTCCGTCCCGTCCCCGGCATGGCGCTGGCCTGGGCAGCGCATCAGCCTCAGCCTGCTGCCCGGTGCGTGGCACTGCCTCGGAGGGTCCCAACTGCAGATCCGCGTGTCTGCACCTTGCCGTGTTTTTCAATTCCATTAAGTAGTATATTGGTGGTTCCCAGCAGGACGGGGGGGACACATGCAAAAGGGCTGATTGAGG
>NW_024340408.1:0-835 GCF_902729225.1 Pteropus medius | reverse complement strand
TGCCAGTCATAAAGACGTCACTGGAATGTCTCCTTTTTTTCAATACCGCTCCTTGTCGCCATAGATTGATCTGCCAGTTAAATATTTAGACATGATCATCTGCCTTTGTCATAAAGCACCACTCGACTTTGAGCGATGAGCAAGGAGGTACCGAAGTAGTAGCTAGTCCCCGCCTGGGACACAGGGAGAGATGGAAACAGTGACGAGAGGAGGATTCCACCCCCCGCCCCCACCCTGGGTCTGCAAATCTCTACTCAAATCCAACCAACCCATCTTGAGCAAGTTTAATACACCTCAGCTCCGGAGCTTGAGAAAGGCTGAGAAAGGGGAGCCAGTCCCTATCCTCAGATGGCCAAGTTCATGAGTTTTGCTCCATTGGACCCATGGCCTCTCTCAGTCAGTCCAGTCCTGCCCCAGCCTTCCCGACTATCGAAGGATTTTTCACGTCAGTTAGCTCACATCATCTTCACAGTGTCCCTATGAACGCTAAAAGTGCCAGCAACATGGCCCAACACCCATTTCTCATTTAATTGTCACGATCATCTCCCTAAGATAGGAATTACTGTCTCAGCTTACGAGGAAACTGAGGCTCACAAAGGTGAAATGAATGGTCAGCCCAAGGTCACTCAGGAGGAGAAGAGGGGTCTGTGTCCAATGGCCCAGGATGTGTTCTTTTTGCCAGAAGGTCACCACCAACGTGCACCCTCTAAACTCATGTTTGATCACCTCAGCCAAAAAAGCCCCTTTAATCCTCTGCAACTTCTGCAGGAGCTCAAGATCTTTCCTGGGAAATGTGGCTCGCTTCCTGATCACAGATGGAGGCCAAAGGCCAAAG
>NW_024340407.1:0-345 GCF_902729225.1 Pteropus medius | reverse complement strand
ATATGGTAGCTTTGGCAAAAAGCTCTCTGGTGACGTCCATTTTGAGCCAGAATCGCAGACTTCCGAGAAAAGGCTCACTTGCGGCAAATGCACAGCCCTCACAGGGCCTTGGGTCTCTGTGGGCGATGCTCGGTCTTCTGCGGAGACAGGGGTACCGAAGTTGGAGGAGCACTTACTGACACTTTGAGCTCCTAGAGGTACAAACTACGTCTCATTCGTCTCTGTATGCTCTTGCAGGGTTCTGGGCCACCCACAGACAGCGTACCCAGGGATGCTTTGGCCCCTGCGTCCATGGCGGACGTCACCCGCTGGAAAGAGTTCAGTTGGGAGACACTGCAGACAGCT
>NW_024340406.1:0-15241 GCF_902729225.1 Pteropus medius | reverse complement strand
ATGGTCTTTTTTTTTTTGTAATGTGTACAGCACCCAGTCTTTCTAGTCGTGATACAGCACAGCTGTGAGAATACCAAGCACTAACCATGCCCGAACCTGCTTAGCTTCCGAGATCAGACGAGATTAGGCGTGTTCAGGGTGGCATGGCTGTAGACCAATTGACGGACTTTTAAGTAATAACTCCCTAGTGTTTGTCATTATGAATATTCATTCTTTGTAGCCTAGTTTTGGGCATTTTGGGAATAACAGCAGATTGCATAATATGAATCTTATTTCCGGTAGTATCGCTTGTGTATTTAAAAAATAACAGCCAATGGCATGTGGTTAGGAAATATTTCTCTGCTCCCATTTCATGTAAACCTTGGGTACAAAGCAGTGCAAGTCATGAAAATTGTTCTCTGCTGCCATCTCGTGGCTGTTTAAATATTATACTAGGTGTATGTCGTCAAAAGAAATATTTTCTGTTGCCATCTGGTGGGCATTTTGAGATATAACCTTAGTGTAGGTCATCATGAAAATTTATTTACTGCCTGAATTTTGTGTTCATCTTGGACATTATTCCAGAATACAAAAGTTATTCTCTGCTGCCATCTGGTGGATATTTTAGGAATAAACGCTAGTGTTGTCATAGTGGATATTCATTCTTGGATGCCTTCTGGAGGGCAGTTTGGGACGACTGACATCAAGTATGCATTTTGGGAAGGCCATAGCACATCATAAAGACTCTCGTGAATAACACCAGAGATTAAGTCAAAAAAGTTATTTTGTGCTGCCATGTTTTGTGCATTTAGAGAATAAAACCAAGTGTATGCTTAAAAATTTATTTCCTGCTACTATTTTGTGGGCATTTTAGGAATGACATCTTGAGTATTTGTTCTCTCCTACCATCTGGTCTGTATTTTGTGAGTAGCACTACAGTGCACATCTTAAAAACTTATTTCTGCTGCAATCTCATGTTCAATTTAAAAATATCACTAAGGGTCTTTCCTTATGAAAAGTTTTCTTTACCACCATTTTGTGAACGTCTCGGGAATAGCACAGGTTGCAAGTCATGAAAGTTATACTCTGCTGCTATGTCGTGGGCATTTTGAAAATAATAGTTTATGCCATAAATTTTTTCTGCTGCTATCTGATGGGCATTTTGGGCATAAGACAATAGTGCATGTCATGAAGTTATTTCTCCTGCTATCTCGTGTGAATTTAAAAACCAGCACCCCAAGTTATGTCGTTATAAATTTTTTCTCTGCTGCCATTTCGTGTGAATATTAGGAATAAAACAGGAGTGTATGTCATGGAAAATTGTTCTCTGCTGCCATCTCGTGGGCAATTTTTGGAATAGCACCAGAGTTTAGGTCGGGAAATGTTATTCGTTATACTCTACTGCCATCTGGTGGGCAATTTTCGGAATAACAGCTGCATATAGGTCATCAAGTGCCGGTCAATATGAATATTCATTCTCTGCTGCCATCTTGTGGGCAGTTTTGGGAATAGCACCAGAGTTTAGGTCATGAAATGTTATTTGTTATCCTCTGCTGCCATCTCGTGTGCATTTTGTGAATAACACCTGAATATAGGTCATCGAGGGCAAGTTATTATGCATATGCACTCTCTGCTGCCATCTGGTGGGCAATTTGGGAATTGACAGTGCTGCTCATAAAGTTATTTCTGCCGCTTTTTCATGTTCATTTTGAAAATAACACCCAGGGCATGTCATTATGGAGAGTTTTTCTCTGCTGCCATCTCGTGGGTATTGAGAGAATAACACCCAAGTGTATGTCATTATTAAAATTTATTTCCTGCTGCTATTTGGTGGGCATTTTGGGAATAACACCAGTGCATGAAATAAAAAAGATACTCTTTGCTGCCATCTGGTGTACATTTCGGGAATAAAACCTGGTGTATGTCATCGTAAATATTCAGTATCTGCCTTCGTCTGTCGTGCATCTTGAGAATAACACGAGTGTAATAAAATTTATTCCTTCTGCCATCTGGAGGGCATTTTGGAGATAATACCTGAGTGTTTGTTATGAATACTCATCTGCCGCCATATGGTGAGCATTTTCGGAATAAATCACAGCGGGTGTCATAAAATGTAATTTTGTTGCTATCTCATGTGCATTCTGATAATAATCTTTGTGGAATGTCATAATGAAAAGTTTTCTGACGCCATCGCGTGTGTATCTTGTGAAAAACACAGGCGTGCTTGTCATGAAGTAATTCTCTGCTTCCGTCTGGTGGGCATTTGAAAATAACAGGCAAGTGTACGTTAATATAAAAAGTTATTTGCTGCTGCCGTCTGCTTAGCATTTTGGGGATAACACAGGAGGGCACGTCTTGAAAAGTTATTTCTGCTACTATCTTATGTGCATTTAAATAATGACTCCCCAGGGTATGTTGCTATAATGTTTTTTTCTGCTGCCATTTTTTGTGGATCTTGGGAATAACACAGCAGTGCATGTTGCTATAATGTTTTTTCTGCTGCCATTTTTTTTGTGAATCTTGGGAATAACACAGCAGTGCATGTCAGAGAAAAATCGTCCTCTGCTGCTATCTCGTGGATATTGTGAAAACACCAGTGTAGTATTTCATAAATTTTTTTTTGATGCTGCAATCCTGTGGGCATCTTCATGAATATTCATTCTCTGCTTCCATCGAGTGGGAATTTTGGGAGTAATGCCACAGTGCACATCATGAAGATATTTAAATTGCTATCCCATGTGCCTCTCATATATAACACCCAAGGGTACGTCATCATAAAATGTTTTGTCTGTTGCCAATTCGCGTGCATCTTGTTAAAAACAAGGATTGCATGCTTTGAAACATTGTTTCTGCTGCCCTCTTGTGGGCATATTGAAAATAACATCCAGGTGTTTTTCATCGTGAAAATTTATTTTCTGCTATCTGGTGTGAATTTTGTGAATAAAATCTGAATTTAGTTCAGATACAAATTTGTTGTCTGCACCCATCTTGTGTGCATCTCGACAATTATACTAGGCTGTAAGGAAAGTTAATCTCCCCTGCAATCTGGTGAGCATTTTGAGAATAACATCAGAGTATAAGTAATAAAAAGTTGTTCTCTGCTGCCATCTAGTGTGCATTTAGAAAATAACTGCAGAGGGTAAATAATCAAAGGTTATTTTCTGCTCTCTTGTGGCGGGCTTTTAAGCAATAAGCCGCCATTGTTCGTTTTCATGTATATTCATCCTTTGCTTCTATCCTGTAAGAATTTCAGGAATAACACCAGAGTGCATAGCATGAAAACTTAAGTGCGCCTGCTGTCTGTGTGCACCTATAAAATAATATCCAAGGGCATGTCGTTATGAAGTTTTTCTCTGCTCTCATTTCATATGAATCTTGGGAATAACACGGGAATGCAAGTCATGAAAACTGTCCTCTGTTGTCATCTCATGTGTATTTAAAAAATAACTCCCAAGGACATGTTGTTTTGATATTTTCCCTTGTTTCCATTCTGTGTGAATATTAGGAATAACACAATTGTGCGTGTCATGAAAATTGTCCTGTGCTGTCCACTCGTGGGCATTTTAAAAATTAAATCTAGTTGTATGTCATCAAAAAACTTATTTTCCTATACTAGCTAGTGTGCATTTGGGGATAAAACCTTAGTGTTGGCCATCATGAAAATTCATATTCCGCCCCAAGATTGTGTGCATCCTGGAAATTACACAAGTGTTAAGTAAAACGCGTTATTTTCTGCTGCCATTTGGTGGCTATTTTAGGAATGACACCGGAGTGCTATTATGAATATTTCTCTCTGCTGCCATCTCGTGGGCATATCGCGAATAAGACCACAATGCATGTCATAAAGAATAATTTCCTCTGCTATCTCGTGTGCATTTTGAAAATGATACCTAAGGGCATGTCATTATGTAACGTTGGTGTCTGTGGCCATTTCATGTGTCTCTTGGGAATAACAAGTGCATGTCTTGAAAACTTATTTCTGCTATCTCGTGCATTTAAAAAAAAAACAAGTAAAGGCCTTTCCTTATGAAAAATGTTTCTCTGTCGCCATTTTGTTAGCATCTTTGGAGTACCAGAGGGTGCAAGCCAGGAAAGTTATACTCTGCTGCCGTCTCGTGGGCATTTTGAAAGTAATGAATAAATTTATGTCATCATAAGAGTTTATTTTCTGTTGCCATCCGGTGGGCCTTTTGGATACAACACAACAATGTATGTCTTGAAAAGTGATTTCTACCACTATCTAGTGTGCATTTATAAAATAACACAACAGGATATGTCGTGATAAAATTCTTCTCTGCTCCCATTTTGTGTGAATATTGGCAATAATACAGGAGTGCCACTCATGAACATTATTCTCTGCTGCCATCTCGTGGGCATTTTGAAAATTACTTCCAGGTGTATACATCAACAAATATTTTCCATTGGCATCTGGTGGAAACTTTGGGAATAAAACCTTACTATAGGGCATGATGAAAATTCATCCTCTGCCCCAAGATTTTGTGCTTGTAAATTACACAAGAGCGTGAGTAAAAATAAATTATTCTCTGCTGCCATCTGGTGGGTATTTTAGAAATAATACCCGAGTGTTGTCATCATGAAAAATCATTCTGTACTGCCATCTGGTGGGTATTTTGGGAACGACATCCCAGTGCCTGTCAAAATTTTTGAGTCTGTCATGTATATTTAAAAAATAACACCCAAACATATGTCTTTATAATTTTTTTCTCTTCTGCTATTTTAGGTCAATCTTCGTAATAAAATCGGAGTACAAGTTATAACACATTGTTATCTGCTGCCATCTCATTGACATTTTGATAATAACACCTAGGTGAACGTCATAAAATTTTTTCTGCTTCCATCTTGTGGGCATTTTGGGAATAACATCGAAGTGTAGCTGGTCACGAATATTCATTTCTGCCGCCATTTTGTGGGAATTGGGGGAATAACACCACGTCGCATGTTTAAAACAATTATTTCTGCTGTTATCTCATGCAGAAATAATAAACAGTAAATGACAGCAGAAGTAAAAATTTCATAACGTCATTCCTAACAGGCACTCTTCTGTCATACACAAAACGCCCACCAGATTTGAGAGAATATTCATGTCAAATACTCGGTGTTATTCCTAAATGCCCACCAGATGGCGGCAGGTAACATTTACTTACACACCGGTGTATTCCAAGATGTAAAGTAGATGAGAGAAGAGAACATTTTCATGGTGCTGTTTCCAAAATGCCCACCGGATGGCAGCAGGAAAAATGTTTTTATGACTTCTTCCTGCTTGTTATTTTCAAAATGCCCACAGGATGGCAGCAGAGAATAATGTCATTACATGAGTCATTACATGAACTCCTGTATTTTCCCCCAAAATACATATGAAATGGTTTATAACAACATTTTATAGTGATATGCTCTTAGGTATTATTTTCAAAATGCACATGATATAGCAGCTGAAATAACTCTTTATGACATGTGCTGTGCTCTTCTTACAAAAATAACATGAGGTTATTTTCTAAATTGCCCACCAGATAGAAGCAGAGAATGAAAATTCATGCTGACAAACAGTGAGGTGTTATTACTAAAATATACACCAGATGGCACTTACATTCTGGTGTTATTCCAAAGATGGGAGCAGAAAATGAATTTCCACGAAGACCTATAGCCGGGTGTTATTTCTAAAATGGCCACCAGATGGAAGCATGAAAATTATTGTAATGATATTCACCTGCTTGTTATTGTCAAAATGCCTGTGAGATGGCAGCAGAGGATAATTTTCATGACAAGCATCGCTGTATTTTTCTCAAGATACACACGAAATGGCCGCTGCAAATAAAATCGCTCAATGACATGCCCTTACGTGTTATTTTCTAACTGCATGAGATCGCAGCAGAAATAACGGTTTATGACATGCGATGTGGTGTTATTTTCAAAATTACCACCAAATCGCGGCAGCGAATGAATATTTATGATGACTTACTTTTGTGTTATTTCCAAAATGCAGCCAAGATGGCATCAGAAAACAAATTTTTATAATGATATGGACCTTGGCGTTATTTAAAAAATGTCCACGAGATGGCAGCAGGGAACAATTTTATATGAGCTGGTCTCCTATTTCTAAGATTCACAGAAATCAGAGTAGAGAAAAATTTAAAACGACATAAGCTGGAGTGTTTTTAATTATACACCATATAGCAGCAATAAATTTACTTAACATACACTGTGGTGTTATTCCTCAAATGACCACCATTTTCCTGATGTCCTACAGTAAGGTATTATTTCCCAAATTCTCAGATGGCAACATAAAATCTTTTTGATGATATACACCTGGAAGTAATTTTCAAAATGCCTACGCGATGGCAGCAGAGAACAGTTTTTCATGTTGCACTCTTGGTATTCCCAAGATTCACATGAAATGGCAGCAGAAAAAATTTTCATAATGATATGCCCTGGGACGTAATCTTTATTATTATTATTTATTCCTACAGCACCTTGTCTTCCCATGTAGTCCCCCATTCAAGCACTAATCAGACCCGACACTGGTTAGCTCCCGAAATCAGACGACATCTGGCGTGTTCAGGGCGGCATGGCTGTAGACTGGTCGTTATTTTAAAAATTTCCACAAGATGGCAGCAGCAAACAATTTTTCATGACATGCACTTTTTTTTTCCCTCAAGATGCACACAAAGTGGCAGCAGACAAAAGTATTTCTTGATGACTTTCTCTTGAGTGTTATTTATAAAAAGCACAGGAGTAGCAACAGAAATAGCTTTTCATTACAGGTGCTGTAGCATTATTCCAAAAATTTCCAGCAGATGGCAGCAGAGATTTAGCATTCATGATGAGAAACATCATTTGTGTTAAACCTGAAATCGCCACAGATAGCAGCAGAGAATAGCACTTTATTACGTACTAAATGTGTATTTCCCAATATGCACTATATCGAGATTGATAATAAATTTTTTGATGGCATACACGTGGGCATTACTTTCAAAATGCTCACGAAAAGGCAGGAGAGAACAGGTTTTCACGACATGCACTCCTGTGCTCATTCCAAGGTAACACGAAATCGAAGATAAAAAAAATTCACGTCATACCCTACATGCACTCTTAGCCATACACAAAATGCCCACCTGATGGCAGCAGATAATAATGTTTAATTATTTTCACTCTTGTGTTATTCTAAGATGCACAGTAGATCGGAGCAGAAAATTTATTTTCATGATGGCATACACTGGGATGTTATTCCCAAAAGGCCCACAAGATGGCAGTGGGAAACAAATTTTTATGATGACATGTACTATCTTGTTATTTAAAAAATGGTTATGAGTTGGTAGCCGAGAATATTTCATGACATGCAGTTCTGTGATTTTCCGAAAATGCACATGAAATGGCAACTGGTAAGTTTTCATAAAGACACACCTGAGGAAAATATTTTCAAACGCACACATGATAGAAGCTGAAATAATTCTTTGTGACATGTGCTGTAGTCTTCCTCTCAAAATGGCCTGCAGGTGGCAGATGAGAATGAATATTCAGGATGACAGAAGTTTTTTTTCTAAAATATACACCAGATGGCAGTAGAGAACAAATATTTATTACTCACACTCTAGCGTCATTCAAAAAATGCACAACGTTGGAGGCAGAATATGAATTTTCATGACCTACAATCAGGTGTAATTTCTAAAATGCCCGCGAGATGGAAACATTTATTACAATGATACAGTTGCATGTTATTGTCCAAATGCCCGCGAGAAGGTAGAAGAGAATAATTTTTAATAACATGCACTCCTATGTTTATCTCAAGATGTACATGAAATGGCTGGTGACAAAAACTTTGCTTAACAACATGCTCTTAGTTTTTATTTTCTAAGTGCACGAGATAGCAGCAGAAATAACAGTTTATGACACGTGATGTGGTGTTATACACAAAATTTCCACCAGATGACAGCAGTTAATGAATATTCGTGATGAATTATACTCGGGTGTCATTCTCAAATAGCCCACAAGATGGCAGCAGAAAATAACATTTTTTGAAGACGTACACCTGGGTGATATTTTCAAAATGTCCACGAGATGGCAGCAGATACTTTATCTTGTACTCTGATTTTATACCGAGGATTCAATCGAAATGGCAGCAGAGAAAAAACTTCTAATGACAAAATCTGGGTTTGTTGTTAAATGTAAACGAGGTAGCAGCAATATTTTTCCTGACCCGCAGTGTGGTATTAGTCCGAAAATGCCCTCCAGATGGCTGCAGAAAATGAATTTTCAGGATGACAACACTCGAGTGTTATTACTAAAATATCCACCTGATGGCAGCAGAAACCATTTTTCCTTACATTCGTGTAATTTCCAAGATGCACACAGGTTTGGTGGATAAGATGAATTTTCATGTTCCCTACAGTAAAGTTTTATTCCCAAAATTCCCATTAGGTGGCAATGGAAAAATATTTGTAGATATAAACCTGGAAGTAATTTTCAACCATGAGATAGCAGCATGGTACAATTATTCATGACAGGCACACCTGTGTTCATCCCAAGGTTAACACGAAATTGTAACAGAGATAAAACGTCATTCACAACACACACTATTTGGTGTGATTTCTGAACTGCCCACCATATGGCAGCACAAAAAGTTATATGATATACACTTGTTATTTCAAGAGGGGACGAGATGGCAGCTGAGAATAATTTTTCAGGACATGCACTGCTGTTTTTCCCAAGATGCATAAAATGGCCGAGGACAACAACTTCTTATAACAACATGCTCTTAGTTGTGCAATTTCAAAATGTAGAAGATAGCAACTGACATTACTCTTTATGACACGAACTGGGTCTTCCCCAACTGTCCACCAGATGGCAGCAGAGAATAATTTGTATTCTTATGTCGTTTCCAAGATGCACACAAGATTAAGACAAAAAATTTTCATGATGGCCTACACTAAGGTTATACCCCAAAATGGCCACCAGATGGCAAGGAAAAAAATATTTTTGATGACATGCAACTCTTGTAATATTTAAATACCCACGTGATAGCAGCAGAGAACAATTTTTACGGCTTGCACTGATGTGTCGTACCCAAGATTAAATGAAATGGGAGCAGAGAAAAATTTCATAAAGACATGTCATTGAGGGTATTTTTTAAATACAGAAGAGAGCAGCAGAAACAAGTTTCATGATACGCAATCTGGTGTTATTTCCCAAATGCCCAAAACATGGCTGCAAAAAATGAACATTTATGATGGCCGACTCGGGGAATTAGTCTTGAAATGACCATCGATGGCAGCAAGAAATAACTTTTGATTACTTACACTCTGGTGTTATTCCCAAATGCCAGCCACATGATGGCAGAGAAGTACATTTAATTACTTATATTTTGCTGTTCCAAGATGCAGAATAGATGAGAGAAGAAAATATATTTTCAAGTTAGCATACACTCGGGTGTTATTCCAAAATACCCACAAGACGGCAGCAGAAAATAAATTTTTATGACGACATACACTAGCGTGTTATGAAAACACCCAGGAGATAGCAGCTGAGAAGAATTTTTATGACGTGCACTCTCGTGTTTATCCGTAGATGCACATGAAAGTGCCACTGACAAAAACTTTTCTTAGCCACCAGCTCTTAGGTGTTACTTTCTAACTTCACGAGATAGCAGCAGAAATAACTAGCTATGATACGGGCCATGGTGTTATACCCAAAATTCCCACGAGATGGCAGCAGAGAATAATTTTTCATCACCTGCAATCCTGTTTTCTTTTTTTTTACGGCGATACAGACGAAAAAGCAAGTGTCAACTTTTCATAACGACATGACCTTGAGTTTATTTTCAGAATAAACATTAGATAGCATAATAAATTACATTGTATAATATGCGCTGGGGTTTATACTCAAATTTCCCGCTAGGTGGCAGCGCAAAATAAATTTTTTACATACACTGATAAAATTCCCTGGAAGCACACAAGGTGTGCTCAGAAAATTAATTTTAATGATGCCCTACACTCTAGTGTTTTCCCCAAAGGTCCACGAGATAGTATCCGAGAATAAGTTTTTACAATGACATACACATGGGCGTTATTTTCAAAATGCATAAGATAGCAGCAGAAATAATTGATCATGACATGCACTGTCGTGTTACTCCCAAAATGACCACTATATGGCAGCAGAAAGTAAATTTTTATGATGACATACACCCTACATGGCCACCATGTGACAGCAGAGAATGTATACTCATGATATCAAAACTCAGGTGTTAATAAAACATGTACTAGATGGCAGCAAAATGTTAATTTTTATGGTGCTGTACATTGTTGTTTATCCCACACGGACACAGTACTGCAGCAGAAAAAAATCATGATACACAGCGGGTGTTATTTTTTAAATACCCACATGATGTGGAGAACAAATTTTCATGACATGCAGTCCTGAGTTATTGCCAAGAATCACACAATATGGCAGCAGAGAAAAAAATTTTAAACACATGCTCAGCGGTGCTATGTTTTAAATGGAAACGAGTCATCTACAAAAATAATTTTTAGCGACATGCAGTGTTGTATTATTCCCTAAACGTACACCATATAGGAGCAAGAAATAACTTTTTATAGTTACATACATGTACGTGTTATTTTCAAAATGTCCACCAGGTGGCAGCAGAGAACAATGTCTCATGACGCCCTCTCTTTATAACAAGATGCAGACGAAACGGTCACAGACAAAACCTTTAACAAAATATCTTTAGTTGTCATTTTCTAACTTTATGAGATAGTAAGAAATAACATGATATGAGCTATGGTGTTATTTTCAAAATGCCCACAAGATGGCCGAAGAGAGTCGTTTCATGACACGCACTTTTGTGGTTTTCTCAAGATGCACACAAAACGGCAGCAGAAAATTTCATAATGGCAATCCCTTGAGTTTATTTTCTGGATGCACCCGAAATGACAGCAAAATAAAAGTAATGACATGCTGTGTGTTATATTCCCCAAATGCTCACCAGATGGTAGAGAAAATAAGTTTTTATGATGACATACACCTGGGTGTTAATTTCAAAACATCCACGAGGTGTCAGAGGAGAAAAATTTTCGTGACATGCAATCGTGTGTGAATCCCAAGATTCACATGGAATGACAGTAGACAAAAACTGTTCATAATTACATCGTCTTGAGTTTATTTTCAGAATGTACGTGAGATAGCTGTTGAAATAACATTTTGACACTGTTGTGTTTTCTCCAGAATGCCCACCAGACGGCAGCTAAAATGAAATCTTACGATAACCTACACTAGGGTGTTATTCCAAAATGCCCAGGAGAAGGCAGCAGAGAATTAGTTTTCATAATGATATACATCCTTGTGTTATTTTCATAATGCCCACCAGCTGGCATAAGAAAGTGAATATTCAGGCTATGAAACACTCAAGTGTTATTAGTAAAATCTATACAAGACGGCAGCAGAGAATATATTACTTACACTCTGGTGCACAAAGATGAGCGAAGAAAATGAATTTTTATGATGATGTATGATCGTGTGTTATTCCTAAAATGCCCACCAGAGGGCAGCAGAATAAAATATGACACAGACATACACTGGGATGTTATTATCTAAATGCCCACTGGATGAAAGGTGAGAATAATTTTTTATAACATGCACTCGTCTTATTTCCAAGATGCGCACGAAATGGCCTCAGAGCAAAATGGTGCTTAGCGATAGGGTCTTATTTTCCAACAGCTGACATATCAGCAATAACAACCGTGATGTGGGCTGTGGTGTTATTCCCTAAATTTACAGCAGATCGCAGGTGAAAGTAAATAGCCACGATGAACCAATACCTGCATGTTTATTTCAAAATGCACACAACATAACAGCAGAGAATCTTCATGACATGTGTTTTTCCCAAAATGTGCACGAAAAGGCAGCAGACAAAACATATTCTGCTGATTCGCCCTTGGGTTTTATTTATGAAACGCACACGGGATAGCAGCTGAAATATCTTTTTCTGACGTGCACCGTGATGTGACACCTAAAATTCCCACCAGATGGCAGCAAGGAAAGAATATTCGTCATGAGAAACACCTAGATGTTAATCCTAAAATACCACCAAATGGCAACTGAGAATAACTTTTTATTACTTACACTGTTATTCTCAAGATGCTCTCACTATATCAAGGTATAAAATAAGTTTGTATGACGGCATACACGCGGGTGTTATTTTCAAAATACACACGAGATGGCAGGAAAGAATAAATTTTTTTTGTCACGAAGTCCTACGTTCATTTTAAGATTAACACCTAAGGGAAGCAGAGATAATAATTTCATAACATCATGTCCAACAGTCACTCTTCCGTCATACACACGATACCCACCAGATGGTAGCAGAGAATGAATTCATGATGTCAAACACTCGTTATTCTAAAACGTCCACCAGATGGAGCAGAGAATAATTTTTTTATTGCTCGCACTCTGGTGTAATTTCAAGATGCACAGCAGAAAAGAGTAGAAAATATATCTTCATGACAGCATACATTCAGGTGTTATTCCCAAAATGCTCACCGGATGGCCGCAGAAAATAAATTTTTCTGGTTTACACTTGTTTGTTACTTTCAAAAAGCCCATGAGATAGCAGCAGAGAATAATTCTTCCTTAAATGCACTCCTGTATTTTTCCTAAAATGCATAGGAAATGGTCGTGAACAACTCTTCCAAAAGCCAACTGTTTAGGTATTATTTTCAAAAAAGAACATGAAATAGCAGCTGACAATTTTTTATGAAATGCGCCGTGGTCTTCTTCCAAATCGCCCACCAGATAGCAGCAGAGAATGAATATTCACGATGACAAACACTTAGGCGTTATTACTAAAATATACACCAGATGGCAGCAGCGAATAACTATCACTTCTACTGCGTTGCTATTCCAAGATGCATAGTAGATGAGTTCAGAAAATGTATTTTCACGATGGCATACATTCAGGCGTTATTCCGAAAATGCCACAGGATGGCAGCAGAAAGTAAATTTTTGTAATGATATATACTTTCTTGTGCTTTCGAAAATTCCCACAATATGGCAGCAGAGAACAGTATCTCCTGACACTCACTCTGGTGTTTTTCCCAAGATGTTCTGAAAGTGGCAGCAGATAACTTTTCATCACAGCCCGCCCTTGGATTATTTTCAGAAAGCACATGAGATAGCAGCGGAAACAATACTTTATGAAGTGTGCTCTGTTCTTCCAAAAGCGCCCACCAGATGACAGCGGAGAATGAATAGTCATGAATATACACCCAGGTGTTATTTTCAAAACGCCTACGAAGTGACAGCAGAGAATCACTACATGACATGGACTCTCGTGTTTTTACCAAGATACCCATGAAATGGCAGGAGAGATGTTTCTTAACACCATGCCCTCCGGTTTATTTTCAGAGTACACAAGGGAGCTTCAGAAATTACATTTTATTACTCGCACTGTGGTGTCGTTCCTTTAATGCCCACCAGATGGCAGACAAAAGTAATTTTTATACCCATATATCTCCTCGAGTTATTTTCAAAATGAACACGGGATGGCAGCGGACGACAACTTTTTACAATGAAATGTCCTCGGGTTTACTTTCGGAATGTACGCGATGTAGCAGCAGAAATAACATTTTATGACTTGCTTCGTGGTGTTATTTTCATATTCCCTTCCAATCGTCAGCCGAGAATGGTAGTTCAAATGGACATACAATCTGTTGTTCTTTAAAGGTGCATATGTGATGGCAGCAGAGGATAACTGCTTAAATTACAGTCTGGTGTAATTCTGAAAATGCACTCAGGTGGTACCAGTAAACGAAATTTCTTGAGGACATACTCATGCATGTTATCCGAAAACGTCCACCAGATGAGAGCAAGAAATAAATTTTTATGATGACATACTCCTGGTGGTTATTTTAAAAATGTCCACGCGATGTCAGCAGGGAACATTTTTTCCTAACATGCACTCATTGTTTAGATAGATACTAAAAGGCAGCAGACAAAATATGTCACGACGACATATCCTTGGGTGTCATTTATAAGACGCACAGTATAGCAACAGAAATATCATTTCATGACATGCTCTGTGGTATTATTCCGAAAATGTCCACCAAACAGCAGCACAGAATGAATATTCATGATGAGAAACACCTCGGTGTTAATGTTAACATACCCACGAGGAGGCGGGAGGGAATAATATTTAATAATACTCAGGTCTTATTCCAAGATGCACAGTTGATGAGAGCGGAAAATAGATTTTCTCGATGAAATACACTCAGGTTTCATGCTCCCAATTCCCACCATATGTCAGCAGAAAAAATTACGCCGGTATACATTTGCTCGTTATTTTCGAAATAGTTACGAGATGGCAGCAGAGCATAAATTTTCAGGATGTGAACTTTCTATTTTCCTAAGATACACAAGACGGCAGGGCAGAAGAATTTCTCTCGATGACTTACCATTAGTTATTATGTTGATAATGCACACGAGAAAGCAGTTGAAATGATTCTTTTAAAAATGTTCTTTGTTTTCCCCACAATTCCCAATGGCCGGCAGAATAAAATGAATATTCACGGCGACAAAAGTGGGCGTTATTCCAAAACATCGTCATTGTTATTGTTATTGTCTTGATATTCCAAAAGTATCCACCAGATGGCATCAAAGAATAACATTTTCACTTACATGCAAAGATCGTGCTTAAAAATTATTCTCTGCTGCCATCTCGTGGCTAATTTTTAAAATAGCAAGCTACTTTCAGTTATTAATATGTTTTTTGCTGCCATCCAGTGGGCATTTTGGGAATAACATGCAAGTGTATGCCATACTGGAAGTAATCCAATGTTATTCTCTGCTGCCATCTCGTGGCCAATTTTTAAAATAGCAAGTGTAAGTTATCATTAACATATTTTCTGCTGCCATCCAGTGTTCATTTTGGGAATAACATCCGAGTGTATGCCAGAGTATAAATAATCAAATGTTATTCTCTGCTGCCATCTCGTGGCCAATTTTTAAAATAGCAAGCTAGTGTAAATCAACATTAAGATATTTTCTGCTGCCATCTAGTGGTCATCTTGGGAATAACATCCAAGCGTACGGCAGAGTAGAAGTAATTAAACGTAATTCTCTGCTGCCATCTCGTGGCCAAATTTTCAAATAGCAAGCAAGTTAAGTCATCATTAACATGTATTGTACTGCCATCTGGTGTTTATTTTGGCAATAACACCCAAGTACGTGCCAGAGTTGAAGTTATTAAATGCTATTT
>NW_024340405.1:0-490 GCF_902729225.1 Pteropus medius | reverse complement strand
CTATGGTTCTTTAAATATGCTAGATGGTTTTAAGTGAAAACTATAATCTTGTCTGATGGCTTCAATATAAGTAGTGTAGTATACGATACCTATGGCATAAAGGGATCAGGAGAGAGGATCTACAACGTGGTTCTCTCTACATCCCAAATAAAGCTGGAAAACATTGATTCCAAAAAACTGTGAAAAGCTAAGTCTGTATTTTGTAATCACTAAAGCGACTGATAAAAATGTTCTTAACAGATATAGTAAAAATCACAATAGACAAATTAAAATGGAATACTAAAAATATGTTCAAATAACCCCAAAGAAGACTAGAAAGAGGAAACAGAAAAAAGAAGACTAGAAAGAGGAAACAGAAAAAAAAGCCGTGAGAACAAACAAAACAAATAATAAAATGATACATTTAAATCTAAATATATCAATAATTACATTAAAAAGAAATAGTTTAAAACAGCAATTAAAAGACAAAGACTGTCAGACTATAAAAATC
>NW_024340404.1:0-565 GCF_902729225.1 Pteropus medius | reverse complement strand
GGGCCCGTCGCGTCGCTCACCGGCCTCGCTCTGGTTGTAGTAGCCGCGCACGTTGTCCAGGCTCACTCGGTAAGTCTGTGCGGTGCCCCGGAAGATCCGGGTCTGCTGGTCCCAGTACTGCGGGTGCTCCTGCTCCACCCACGGCCGCTCCATCCACGGCGCCCGCGGCTCCAGCCTCGGACTCGCGGCGTCGCTGTCGAACCGCACGAACTGCGTGTCGTCCACGTAGCCGACGCCGACGAAGCGGGGCTTCCCGGTCCCGGGCCGGGACCAGGCGGTGTAGAAATACCTCAGGGAGTGGAAACCTGGGGGCGGAGAGACGCTGAGACCCGCCGGCCCTCCTCCCGGCGCGGGTCCCGGTCCGAGGTCGACGGGCCGAGAGCGACAAGGGGGCGCGGGGAGGGGGAGACGCGGGACGGTCAGGACGGGACGGGGGACCTGGGCCTGGGCGGTGGGGACGCGTCTTCCCCGGGTCCTGCGTCCCCGCCGGGCGGTCCCCTCGCTCCTGCCCCGCAGAGGCCGTTCCCTCCCGACCCCGCACTCACCCGCCCAGGTCTCGGTCAGG
>NW_024340403.1:0-525 GCF_902729225.1 Pteropus medius | reverse complement strand
TGATGATATTTTGTTCTATTTCTTTAAAAAATGCCGATGAGATTTTGATGGGGATTGCATTACATCTGTGTAATGCTTTAGGTAATAAGGTAATTGTAACTATGATTTCTTAATGGAGGGGATTATGCTGGGATGGTAAGGGTGCTGGCTCAATTTCTCATTAAGGAGCAAAAATGACAAGGATTCAAAAGGAATCCAATCAGCATTTAAGCCATCAGTCATAAGCGCAGTATAATGATGTGGAGGCTCTTACCTACCACAGTTTGAAGGTTTGCCATTTTTTAGCTGTGCTACTACTGCATACTACTCTACTTCCTCAAACCTAATTTTTCCTTTAGTTTCTAACAGCAATTATTTTATAGAATTATTAGAAGTATTTAGTGAAATTATAAAACAAGGGTCCTTCATAGTAGGTACTGAGCAAATGCTAGTAAATGTTGCCAAGAATGTTGCTTGGCATGTGTTGTAAATATGAAGAGTATTATGTTTGGTTCCTACCAATTTAGTCTTTGTAACTGGCAAAAT
>NW_024340402.1:0-565 GCF_902729225.1 Pteropus medius | reverse complement strand
TTAGAGATTAACAACAAAAGAGAAGACATAATCAGGAACACATTTTAAAATAAATAGGTTATTAAAGTACCGTATGGAATCTAACGTTTGCTTACTATCCAACCAAGGTAGAATTACCTAACGGACAGGTGATTCCGATTATTTCTCCCTACAGCACCTGGGTGCAGGCTCCCTTTGATAGGACGCAGTATGGTTCCCTGTCAGGGCGGTCTATACGTATATGTCTAAAGTCTTTACGATTCCGAAAGCCCTAAAATCTCGGTGGTTTTTGTTTATTTTTCTATCTGTGCTTTACCAGGATCATCCCAGTTTTAAAACTAAGTCCCAGGCCATCGGAAGCCCCCTCAGTTCCAGGCAAACCTAAAAGACAGGAGCGTTCACGAAGCGAAGAGCTTTCTCAGGGCAATGCTGTGGACGACGGGAGAGGAGGGAGGCTGCAAGAGAGAGAGGGACCGCGGATGGCCGAGAGGTGCAGGGCTTTGTGTCATTTCCTTGCGAATGCTAACACCACACAGCTGTTTGGTTCAGGTTCATGTTCGCTCCACTCAGATCCCATCAGTGGAGA
>NW_024340401.1:0-494 GCF_902729225.1 Pteropus medius | reverse complement strand
AAAGCGGGAAGGAGCCGAGGCCTTAGGAAGGAGCCCCGGGGCCTCTGGGATGAAAAGAGATCATGCGGAATTGTGGCTCTGGAACGCCCGGTGTCCGCACTGCGGGGAGGTGGAGGTGCTAGGAGCGGCCTGTCTTCTATGACAGACCAGGGGTCCACGCAGGTTTCCTTCGAAAATCCACCATATACATATATATGCATATAGATGAACATATATATGCATATATATGTATATGGTAGCTTTGGCAAAACGCTCTGTGGTGACGTCCATTATGAGCCAGAATCGCAGACTTCCGAGAATAGGCTCACTTGCGGCAAATGCACCGCCCTCCCGGGGCCGTGGGGCCTTGGGGCTCTGTGGCCGATGCTTGGTCTTCTGAGGAGACTGGGGTACCAAAGTTGGAGGAGCACTCACTGACACTTTGAGCTCCTAGAGGTACAAACTACGTCTCATTCGTCTCTGTATGCTCTTGCAGGGTTCAGGGCCACCCACAG
>NW_024340400.1:0-412 GCF_902729225.1 Pteropus medius | reverse complement strand
TCAGAGCCGTGGCCTCCCCGGCACTCCCAGCATCCGCCACCCGGAACATACGTCCCGTCACCTTCACAGGCAGCCGCCTTGCTCTGCGTCTGGTCAGTCGCAGGTGGCCGTCCTTACGAGGTCACTTTTCACAAATGACAAATGACCCTGCTGGAGTGACCGCGTGGGGTGGCGAAGCTGCCTGCGGACCCTGCTGGAGTGACCTCTGGCGACGAGCGGCTGGGCGGCCGTGATGAGAGCAGCAGCAGCTCCGGTTTATGGAGCCCGAGTCCCCGCCGGGCACAGGTCCACGCCACGCTGGGTCACCAGTCAGTCACCTGGGGGTCGGAGCCGTTATCCTCTGCACAGGTGCAGAGACGGCGCCCACCGACCACACAGCCTCCCTCGCGCCCCTCACCCTCGCGCTCACTGC
>NW_024340399.1:0-375 GCF_902729225.1 Pteropus medius | reverse complement strand
GAAGGTCCTGGGTTCACGCCCCAGTGGAGCCACGGTCCATGGTCTGCAGCCACGCCACCCCGAACACGCCCGATGTCTGAGCTCGGAAGCTAAGCAGGGTCGGGCCTGGTTAGTACTTGGATGGGAGACCGCCTAGGAAGACCAGGTGCTGTAGGCGTAAATAATATGAAGAAAGAAAGAAAGAAAGAAAATAACAGAAAACCATAACTCCAGCAAGTTCTTTTTTAGGAATTGACGAAGCGATTCTAAATTTTAAGTGGAAGTGAGGAGAGTTGAACACTGTCAAGGGAATCTTGAGGAACAACAAAGCTCAACGCTCACACTGCCGATGTCAAGAGCTGTTACAAAGTCACAGCAGTTAAAAAGCAGGGTGTT
>NW_024340398.1:0-326 GCF_902729225.1 Pteropus medius | reverse complement strand
TACACACACACACACACACACACACACACACACACACACACACGTATATACATAAAAGTTCAATAGTGACTTTTAAAGTTAATGTGTATGCATGTATGTATGTATGTATGTATGTCTGTGTGTGTGTACAGTATACAGCCATTAAATAAAAGGAAATCCTGCCATTTGCGACAACACAAATAGACCTCGAAAGCATTATGCTAAGTGAAATAAGCCAGAGATAAACAAATACTTATGCTCTCACTTACACGTGACTCTAAAACAGAAAACCAAACTCATAGAAAAAGAGATCAGACTTGTTATCAGAGGTGGGGGGTAGGGGAGGG
>NW_024340397.1:0-480 GCF_902729225.1 Pteropus medius | reverse complement strand
TATACCTCCCCCCAAACTGAAGCAATCTTTAAAATTCAATAAGTAATGATTTAATAATTTCAATACATCAAAACGACTACACCTCAATGTAAATCACAATACTTAATAAGCTTAGGCATCAAAGGTAGCGTACTCTTAATCAGTGGAAGTTTCGTTTCTTGTCAGTGTTTGCGGTGTCATCTTTCATTCACTGAGCACCTGTCTCATTGTCCGTTCAGGGGGATGAAAAGAGAATATGTCCTGTTCTGGGCTTGATCTTCAGAGAAGCATTGACAAATGTGTATTCAAGACTGAGGGTCAAAGGCCAGAGGGGTCAGGAAAACAAAATATGAGCAACAGATATGGGATCTGGAGCTGTTTATCCCAAAGGAAGGAAAATGTAGGGGCCACATGGATGTCTTCAAATATTTGGAGTACTTTTAATGGAGAGGGGAGAAGGCATTCATGTTTCTCATGACAACAGAACTGAATACATGTAGA
>NW_024340396.1:0-1785 GCF_902729225.1 Pteropus medius | reverse complement strand
TTTGTGAAATGAAAAGTAAACCAGAACGCATCGTTTCAGTAGGACGCCGTCGCTACGGTGCCAAACAGGCATTTAAAAAATGAAAGGGAAATTAACAAAAATTTACTTCCTCTGACGACAGATGTGGGAAAATTTCCTCACTAAAGAAGCAGCCTTCGAGAAAGAACGCTGGCTGCAGGAGAGCGCCGTCTGGAAATCGCTGCAAAGTGGTCAGCGAGGGGCCTCGTCCCGGGGTCGCCGAGTCCGGGGTCGCGCATGTCCCTCCCCGGACGACAGGCGACTCGGGACCTTCTCCTGCGACGCGTCCAGGAAACACTGAGAGAAGGGTGACGCCCTGCGTCCTGCCGACCCCACCCACCCAGCCACTGCGCCCCTCGCTTCCCCCCTCCCCTGTCTCCTCCCCCTGTGCCCTCCCCGCCGAGCCCCTGTCCCCTCCCCTGTCCCGGCCCGCCTTGACTGGCAGTCGGCCTCCGCAACACCGGCCAGAGCCGCAGCGGGGGCGGGGGCGGGAGCGGCAGCCATGGCCGTGGCCGGCGTGGATGAGCGCTCGCCTCAGCTGCCCGCGCCCCAGTCGGGAGGCGTCACCCCCCCGCGCCGCCGCGCTGGCGAGAGAGATGAGGCGGTGCAGACCCCTCGCCGGGCAGGAGCTACCCGCGCTCCGAAGTCCCGAACGCGGCGCGCAGGGCTTGGGGGGGCCGGGAGAGCGCGCGCCCGCCTCGCCCCTTCATCCCGGGCCTTGGCCGGGCGCCGGCCGTGCCGAAGGTCTGGGGGGGCGCTCTCGCATCCTAGGACTGCCCAGGCCCCGGGCCACCCGCCTCCCCAGTCTTGGTGCTCGGCAAGACCCCGACCCGGGCGTCACCCACCATCCTCTCGGCCACCTGGGCACCTAGGCAGGTACGGCCTTGCCACGTCCCGGCCCGGCCCTGACCCAGACCCACCCCTCCCCTGCGCTCCCCGCCGTGGCCGAGCCCGACTTGCCCAAAACCACGCGGAGATGCCGGCCACACCACCAGGCAACGCTTCAGCCCGAGACCTCGCCCTCTGCCCAGAGCCCTCGGCCCTTGGGGCTCGGTCCCGCGGAGCCAGGGACGTGAAAGGCCCCAAGTAGAGAGAGAAAAGAGCCCAGAAGCTGCAGGAGCGCAGGTGGAGGCGAGCGGTGGCGAGGGGTGCATGGCCGTTCATGCAGCCCTGGGGCTCGGGCGGCTGCCCAGGACCCCCGAGGCAGCCTGCCAGGGAATGAGCAGGGACCGCGGGCGTCTAGGGGCACACTGGCTTCAGTGCAGAAAAAAAAGGGGGCGGCAAAAGCCTACAGCACCCGGTATTCCCAGGCGGTCTCCCATCCAAGTACTAACCAGGCCCGACCCTGCTTAGCTTCCGAGATCAGACGAGATCGGGCGCGTTCAGGGTGGTATGGCCGTAGACAGGAGAAGCTGTCGCCTGCCGCCTCAAGAGCTCGAGGCTGGCCTCCCTGGCGCCGGAGACTCCGGTGCCTGCTGCGCACCTCCTGGGGAGTTTGCGGGGGTTCCACCGACTAAAGGCGGCCAGCCAGCGCCAGCCGCGCTAAACCACCGCGAGCCTTGGCCGGTTCGCGGCAGTGCCGTAGGTCTGGGTGGGCGCTCCTGCATCCCGGGACTGCCCAGGCCCTGGGCCGCTCGCCTCCCCAGTCTTGGCCTCTCGGCATAACCGCGGCCCGGGCGTGCCCTGCCATCCTCTCGGCCACCTGGGCACCTAAGCAGGTGCGGCCCTGCCAAGCCCGGCGGGGCTCTGACCCAGACCCACCCCTCC
>NW_024340395.1:0-623 GCF_902729225.1 Pteropus medius | reverse complement strand
TCAAACCTGTGAAATTAAATAGCCACATGATTCTCAAAGACCGAACGTAGGCTTTACATTTCATAAAAATACATATGCTTAATTTTTATTGCTAAGTAATATCACATGTGTGTGTATCACATTATCTTTATCCAGAAATAAATAAGTCACAGGGATATAAGACAAGGTCATACTAGCTTAGGGTACTACTCCAATCAGCTCAGAAAATATTGTCAATAATATTGTAATAACTTTGTACAGTGACAGATGGTTACTAGACTTACCATGGTGATCACATAGTAAGATATATAAATGTTCAACCACTATGTTTTACACCTGAAACTAATATAATGTATGGCAATTATACTTTAATAAAAAATGAAAAATTTTAAAATGCATAGGTTTAGTGCTTGGTAGAAAATATTTTACTGTAAAAAGACTTGCTTTTGTTGTTTAAGCCCTTAATGTGACAGTTAATAACTTAGATAAAGGTTTACTTAATATAATAAATTAATGTGAGCAGTCTTTAAGGAAAGAAAGGGGTGAAGGAACAAAGTCAACCACCTGGATTATATTGTAAAGTTGTTTATTAAGTAAATTAGTTATATACACATAAGTTATTGATTTGTCATGAGATATTTGCT
>NW_024340394.1:0-680 GCF_902729225.1 Pteropus medius | reverse complement strand
AAAATCAGACTAAGGAAATATCCTAGAAAACAGAACAAAAAGGCCAAAAGAAAGAAAATAGAAGCAGGAAAAAACAACAACAACAACAACCCTGAATGACCAATCCAATAGGTAGGTCCCTGTAGGTGAATTTCCCACCCTTATACCTGCCCCCTCCCCCAGTTCCCCTTTTGACCTTGTTCCCAGGGATATTACCAAGGAAAACTCAAGGGTAGCTTCCCTTACCTTTGACAGCTACCACTTAACTCCTCAGGTGGATCGAGCACAGCACATGGGCAGGAGGTGAGGAAACTACATACTTCTCTGGAGGTTCAGATACCCACTTGGAACTGGAAGGAGGTACTTTGTCCCAAAATGATGATATTCAAACATAACCTGAACTATAATATGTCAAGACAATTAGAGATTAGGTTGAAATGCAAAACTAAGTGAGAGTAAACTTTAAAATAAATTCCAAGCTTATTTTTTTCAATTTGAAATTTCTCAATCAAGTTATCAATCAAGTTATCTATCATCTATCATCTATCTATCTATCTATCATCTATCTATATCATCATCTATCTATCATCTATCTATATGTATCTATATCTCTTGTTAATCTAAAAATACAAAGCCAAGGTGAGAGAAAACTGCATTCATTCGAGAAACCTAAAGGATAGCTTTCTGGAAAACACCAATTC
>NW_024340393.1:0-1213 GCF_902729225.1 Pteropus medius | reverse complement strand
AATCGTTACCCTAACCCTAATCCTAACCATAACACTAACACTAACCTTAACCCTAACCAAAACCCTAACCCTAACACTAATTCTAACCCTTAACTCTTATTCTAACAGTAACCCTAACCATAACCCTAACCTAAACTTAACCCTAACCGTAAATCTAAACTAATCTTAACCCTATTCCGAACCCTAACCTAAAACTAACTCTAATATCATATCCTAACAAAAACCCTAAACATAAACGTATCCCTAACCCAAACCATAACGCTAAGACTAAACCTATCCATAACGCAAACCGTAACCTTAACCCTAACCCTAAATCTAACCTAAACCTTAAACATAATACTGACACGAACCCTAACACAGATCCTAACCCTAAATCTAAAGCGAATCTTAACCCTAATTCTAAACTTAACTCTTAATTTTACACTAACAATAACACTAACACTAACTACAAACCCTAACCCTAACCCTAAATCTACCGCTAATCTTAACCCTAACAGTAACCTTAACCCTAACCATAACACTAACCTAATTATAAAATCTTAACCCAACCCAAAACCAAATGTTAACCCTAACAGTAACCCTAACCCTATCCCTAAACCTAAACTAACTCTAACCCTAACCCTAACCAATCCTTAACGTAACCCAAACCCTAAGTCTAACGCTAAAACTAATCCTACCTCTAACCTCTTACTCCAACCTTAATTCTAATCCTAAACCTAAATTTTACATTAAAAATAACCCTCATCCTAACCTCATATCTATATACTAACCCTTAAACTAACGCTAATCTTAAACTTAACAGTAACCCTACTCGAAGCCTAAACCTAACCCTAACACTAACTCTAAACCTTAACCCTAATCCTAATCCTAAACCTAACACTAACCCTATCCCTAACCCAATCCAACCGCTAACCCTAATCCTAACCCTAACCTTAAGACAAAACCTATTACGAACTTAACCCTAAGTAAATCCCTGACCCTAACAATAATCCTAACTCTTAACCCTTACCCTAACAGTAACCTCAACAATAACCCTAATCTAATCCTAACTCTAGCATCATATCCTAACAAAATCCTAAACATAACTGTAACCCTAAACCAAAACATAACGCTAAGACTAAACCTAATGCTAACCCAACCCTAACCCTAACCCTAATCCTAAATATAAGCCTAACACAAACCCCAACCATAAACCCTAAATCTAAACCTAACC
>NW_024340392.1:0-504 GCF_902729225.1 Pteropus medius | reverse complement strand
TTCGCTTTCAGGATACTTGGTTCTCAGAACAGGCCATTATAGTTGCATCGCAGGCAGAATCCATTCAACTGGGCCCGTAAAATTGAAAATAAATTCACCCACATACGATCGCTGTTTTCTTCTGTCTGACTCCAGATAAATTTTGGTAGGCTATGATAGCTTTGATCAATGTAGACTGCATTTTATGCCCACCCCCAATCTTGTATCGTTATTTTAAACACCTTGTAAATAATATCACAAACCTGAGTGCATATACAATATAAAAACAGACATGAACTTGAGTCCTCCTAAGGGACTCAATTGCTTCACAGTTCTAAACTGACAGGAGTTGGGCCTGGGGCTGGCGCCTGCTTTGCCACTTTGCAGACCGCTCAGGGACTCCACTATTCAGTGAGATGCTTCTTTAGAAAGGACACTAAGTGAATACAAGTATTTCATGTTAATTTTCTAAGTGGATAGAGATTCCGTTAGTATGCATTCCCTCAATCTGAGTAACTCATTTAA
>NW_024340391.1:0-6529 GCF_902729225.1 Pteropus medius | reverse complement strand
GACAAAGCCCATGATCACAGGGGCCAGACCAGCCCCCCACCCCCGGCTGGTTTCGGGGTCCAGCCCAGACTCTCAGGGCGGTGCAGGGACCAAGCTGGAAATGGGGACCACGGGCCCCACCCACACCACCTCCCCCCGGGGCACCCTAGGTTTTCCAACACCCCCTTGTCTTCCCAAAGATGTCCCGTGACAGAAATGACCCGGCCCCACCTCGGAATATAAAGCACCGCAAAGAGGCCACCCACATCCTGACAAGAAGCAGCCAGGTCATCTACAAAATTCCAGCCTCGACTTCAGAGCTGAGGCCACGGGGTGACCCGCTCGGCGGGAACCTCAGACTGACGGGCGCTCCAAGGACACGCAGGGCCGAGAGCTGCTGTCCGGGGCGGAGCACTGGAGGCAGCAGCCGTGGCGAGGAGCTGCGGTTTCCGCCACGTTTGGGTGCGCGCAGGTGAGTGAGCGCCGAGCGCGGAGAACCACGCACGGCTCCCGGATGAACAGTGAGGGCAGAGAGAGCATAGTATACCGGGGCCGGGAGCAACGCGTAGTCACGGAAACGAAGCGCGTGTTTGCAACAGCAAACCCTGTCACGGGAGCCAGGAGCCAGGCTGCAGCATTGCAGGGGCCACGGCGGGAATCATTAGAGAATCGAAACAGATAACGCAAGGCTGGCTCATGCCCCAGCACTGAAAACAAATACACAGCGGTCCACGGCGATACAAATGAGTGGCTGAGTAAACAAATGAACTGGAGATGAGAACAAATCCGCCCTGCAGGAAAATTCTTAGGAGCAGATATGTAAGTCAGGTCCCCACCCCACCGCCTGAGGCAGTAGCCGAGAGACTTGCTCTCAACCAACAAGGCAGGAAAAGGGATAAATGGTGAGTTGACAGTGAAGAATCCTGACAAACAACAGTGAACCAGGTGATGGCTGACATGATCAGGGATGTCATGTGACTATCCCCTGACAGGGTGCAACAGAACCTGGCCTCTGCGGGATGCTCTGCAAACCCCCTAAGTGCAGTCCGGTCGTGAGGAAAACGCCGCGGGGTCCCCCGCATCATGAGGCCGGCGTCGCCCTGATATCAACACCAAGACATTACAAGTTAAAGAAAGAACCGTGGGCCAACCACACTCAAAGCAGACGCTGGGCCCCACACCGACACGCGGGGAAAGCTCAGGCGTCCTCGAGGAGGGAGGCTCCTGCCCGGGGCAGATCCGGTTCGACGTTTGAAAATCGATCGGCTCAACTCAGCATCTCAACAGACTGAAAAAGACAACGGACGCAGGACAAACATGTCACAAAGTTCAGTGTCCATTCGCGGTGAAGCTCTCCGCGAAGCAGGAAGACGAGGCCAGGTTCTCGGTGTGACAGACGGTGCACATGAAAACAGGTCTGCGTGCACGAGCCTCAACCCAAATCCACGAGCTCGTGCGTCGCACAGAGACAGACGTGCACGTGTGCGTCCGCCCGGCGCACCTCACACATACTCGTGAAAACCCGAAAGCTCCCCCAGACCAGGACGTCGCCAAGACGTCACCTCGTCTGCTCGCCACGCCCCCACGCGGCACACCTCGCTACCCCCACGCCGGGCACACCCCCAGGCGTACACTCACGCCCACGCACACTCACCCCCACGCCGCACACACCTCACCGCGACACAGAGTTGCATGTTGGGAGGAAAGAGGCGTCGTAGGTGTATACCCCACACGCATCGCTGTAATGCTCATGCCACCGGGAACTACACACCGAAAACGGCAAAACGGAAGTGAATTTTAGATGATGTGGTATTTTTAGGGACACATGGAAAATGTAATGATGACGAAATGCATTAAGTGTCCGAAACACAGCCCATAAACAGTGTCCGTGACAACGTGCTCGCGAACGACGTTGCAAGGTCACTGCCACTTCCGGGACTCGATCTCTACGCTTAAGCACCCGACCGGCAGCGCGATGCCACGGCGTGCAGCGAACACCTACTGCGCCTAAGACGCTGTCCCACGTGCCGTGCGGGGCACGCAAGGACAAGGCACATCCCAGCCCCTGAGGGGGTCACGGTTCGTGTGTGGGCCGAGGATCAAGACGCAGACGACACGCCCCAGAAACCTAACCCGGCCAACGTCACACACACACCACAGACGAACGACATGCAGGGAAGCTGCGTCTCAGGGGGCCGGATGGACCCGCGGCCGGGAAGGGGGGGCCGAGTATTTTTTGGCTTCGTTATTATTACGACCAGCCATGGTACGAGGGACAAGAGCTTACGCTCTCTCTCTCTCTGATGCTCAAAACCTCAATTTCAGGGCTGCAAACCTTCCACCCAGGGGGTCGCCCTGCACGCGATGACCCGAGCACATGGCATCGCGAGGCCGGGACAGTCACGATCCCTCCCGAGAAATTACGCCGAGCAGCGCGGTCCACCGCGGGAGGAAGACTCGGCCCAGGAGTCGCCGGCCGCGGCTCGTGCCCAGGCCCCCCGCTCGCGGCCCGGCGGGGGTGGTCACATAGGCTCACGGAGCCCCTCCGCGTGACCCTGCAAAGTGGCTGTGACCCCGACCTTGAAGACTGACTGTGAGGACCAGACGGACGGGGGTGACGACGCGGACCCCCGGTAAAGATGAGCCTGCCCCCTGCAGCCCGTCCCCGTCCTACCTGGCGTCGTGAGTGTCGGGGAAAGAGAGCGAAAGCTCGGCGGCTTCTCTCCCCCAGAGCTTCGATTCTTAACCAGACATCGGAAACCTAGGTGCTCGGCTCTGCCACGACTTTGCTTGAAGAAAGACACTTCGATTTTCTCCAAGAATTAAACCTGCTGCCCAGGGTCGTCGCTGATACACGAGTGGGCCCAGAGGCCCGCACGTGACAAGTCAGAGAGGCGCAGGTGACAGCTTTCGACGGCAGGCGGCAACGTTGAGGTGACGCTGTGGACTCAGCGGTCAAAACGCCTGAGTCACATTCTTGTTAAAGGCGGCGTCCGGTCGCCCCGGAACGGAGACTGCCAGCCCCCTTTCCCGCCACCCCTGACACGGCCCATCTCTGTGCTCCTCCCCGGTGCTCGGGGACAGCTGTCTTCCTGGTCACTGCACTACACTCGGAACGGCCCTACCTCTGCCGCCAGAGCGCTGAGCGCCCTCGCTCCTCACCTGACGGCCACCCCTAACCATCCAGACACGGACTCCGTGCCTCTCCCTGCGGACGGCTCCAGCCCGCAGCTGTTTGAGAGCGCACGGAGGGGAAGCCGTGTGTGACACATCGCGCCCTCTGTTTTAGATCAGAAACTCCACTGGCGTTGAAAAACCGAACACACTTCCTGAGTGTCCGTCCCACAAATGGCCCTCGTTGGGGAGGACAAGAGCCAGGAGACAACGCGGGGTGGCCCAGCACCCTCCCGCGCACCCCGTCATTTCTCCCTCTGCTTGCAAGTGGGAGCGGGGAGCTGTGGGCAAGTTTAGGAGTCGGAAAGGGTCACTTGCCAGCAAGGCCGTTGCATCTTCAGGCTTATTTACAGCTCTGGCGGGTTCAGAGAGGGGAGGCCTGGCTCCCAGCGTGCTTGACCACGCGGCCCCCCTGCAGGACGCGGGGGTCAGCCCTGGCGGTCGGTCTGTCCAGCCGCTCTGAGCTCACAGCGCTACCCGCCCACGCGAGCGGAGGCGGTCAGTGGCAGCTGCACAGCGGCCTGCGTCGGGGGCGGCAGGTGGGTGACCCGTCCGTGCCCTGGTGCACAGGGCAGGACGGCTCGCCCCGCACGCAGCTTGCCAGCCCCCTCGCTGCGGGCACCCCAGTGGCAGCAGCGCCTCCTCCCCTGAGGACCCGGCTCTCTCACTCAGTCACACAGCACACACAGCAGGCGAGCGGACGGGCTGCGCCCAGCTCGCACGCAGCAAGGCCTTCCGCCAACTGACCCCCTCAGAGCCAGGGTCTCTGGCCTCGTCCATGACGTCATGGAACTCGCTTTGATGTCGCGCTGACCACCAGCCTCTCTCTCTCCCTCCGGGCCCGTCCCCCGCATCACCGGGAGAAGGCCTGCTTTTCTCCTGCCCTCCGCCCTCCTCCCCACAGCTGTCTGGGTACCCCAATCACTCCACAGCCTCCACTCAGTGGGGATCAAACACGTCGCATCGGAAACTGAGCGTTTCCTGTCCACAAATGGTCACAGAAACAGCATTTGTCACACTGGGGTTTGACCCGTGTTTAAAACCTGTGTCAGACACTCTCAGACAACCCAGAAAACACACAATCACATAATAACAGCGAACAGTGTCGAAGCGGGGGTGATAAATTTGGTGTAAAACTAGCTGCCTAAAATGTCTTAATTCACTTATTACCATTAAAATGCTCAGATGCGCAATAAAAACATTTAAACTGTCAGTGTGGGTTTCAAGAGAAGCCAGATCTTTTGGTCACTGTCATGTCAAGGAAAAGAATAAATAACATTACTGATGTTTGAGGGAATTCAACAGGACACGTGAAGACAGCACTCAAAACGCCGAAAGGAAGCGGGAAGTCGGTGCATTGAGACGCCGTGCGATGTTCTGAAAACAGCAGAGGAAAGAAAAATAGAAACAAATAAACAGCGACGTTCAGAGCACGGACTACCGGCCAGCAGGGGACAGAAAGGCTTGTCGGCCACCGGGACGCAGTGGTCACTGCGCGTGTGGGGCCTGGGCCGCACGGGGGCACGAGAGGACGCGGACGCCAGCGTGGACGTCTGGCGGAATGCAAGTTCTCTCAACACAGACCCCGCGAGCTCGCTGTCAGGGCCCCCAGGGGGACCCTGCAGACAAAGACGGCCACTTCCGGGCTTGCCTGGCCGGCCCCGTGCGGAGCACGGTGGTGGCCGGAGGCCGGAGGCCGGAGGCCGGGGAGGGGCTGGGCCCTGGGTCCTCGCCTCCATCCGGGCACAGGCCTTGGCGTCATCGCGCCTTTCCCACCCTCCTGTGGCCCCTCATCCGCGTCCCTCCACGGTACCCCAGCTCACAGCACGCCATCACCCAGTGAAGGCAGGAAGAGGGAAACCGCAGACGCGGGTCCACGGCCCCCGGGCCCGGGGCTGGGGACTCACCTGTGACTTCACTTAGCCCCACACAAACCCGCTGGAGACGCAGCCCCATCGCACGGACAAGGAGGATAAGGCCGAGGTCGGCAAGCTAGGAGGTGACCGACCACGATTCCCAGCCACATCGTCTGACACACCGTTCATGCCGTCCCCCATCACCCCGTCCCTCAGCACCCCGTCATCCTCGTCTCCTCTGCCCTCTATTCCCTCCGCCACCATCCCTCCGCTACTCCTGTCCTCGTCACCCCTGCCCCCGTCACTCCGGGTCCCAGCACTCCCCGCCTCCACGTTCTGTCACCGTCCCTCTCACCCTATCCTTTCTACGTTCTCAAACGCACACCCCCATCATCACACTCCATCCTTCCGTCTCTCTGTCACTCTGTCCCTCCATCACCCCACGAATGATTATCGAGAGCCATCACAGACTGTGACCCGTGTTAAGAAGGGTCCCGGTGGCAGAGCGTGAGGAGGAGATGGGCAGGTGGGAAATGTGTGGCGCAGGATCTGAAGGACAAGCCGGAGCCGACGGGAGGGGACGCAGAACGTCGTAGAGGCCGGGGCAGCTTGGGGGAGGGGTGGGCAGTGAGGCCACGGGCCGGCGGGGCTGACGGAGGAGGAGGAGGGCGGCAGCGGGCACCCCCGTGCGACGCTCCCCACCCACCTGGTCCACAGGCACCTGCACCTGCTCGTCCTGCTCCTCCAGGACCTCTGACGCTCCCTGGGTCTCCAGGTGAGGACTCTGGGCTTTGTACACGTCGCCTTCTGGAAAAAATAACAGACGAGGGCTTCAAACCAGCGTCCTTTGTACTTTTTCTGACCCACGCCAGAGTTACAGCTCAGCATCCGCTGAGCCTCCTGTGTCCCCATCACACAGCCTGGCCCGGGGACCCAGGTCCCACCCGCCACCTGGCCTAGTTTGCCCTTCGCCCTTGCTCTTGCTTCGGCTGAGATGCCGGGCTCGGTGAGCCTAGATGTCTCAGTGTCTGAGTACGTCCCTGTCCCCACGAAGGCCCTGGGCCCTGGGAGTCGTGGTCAGCGCTCTGTCCCACCATGGGACTCAGTCCCAGAGGCAAAATAGAGCGAACGCTCGACTCATGTACGTCCAGTTACTTCAGTTAGAAGTAAACGCACGACTTCCCAGCGGACAGCAGCACCGGATCTAAGGACGTGCAGCTTTGCAAGCTCAAAACGACCTCGAGAACTGGGTCTGAACAAAATGAGTTTTAACAAACTGTGTCAAACTGGCTTGTCACGTACTCGAGTCAGTTGACAAAAATTGTTTTAATTACAATTACAATCGGATGTATTAAATGCTTATAAAATCCCAAGGTTCTTGAAAAGTTTATCCTCACCCTGATCAGAAGCAATAGGTGACAGAAGATAAAGAAGTGGCCCGGCCATGTCCCTGGACACCCACAGGACACAGACAGGGCCACTGACGGCTCCATGGCCAACACCCAGCTGCAGAGCCATCC